>NC_092209.1:25483863-25502653 GCF_043381705.1 Parasteatoda tepidariorum | reverse complement strand
TTGAAAATATAGAAAGCATTAAAATTAAAAAGTTCTTTGGTAGAAGATGTATAGACCAAAAGACCGCATATGTGGAATGCTCAAAAATCGAGAAAAGTACACATGTTTTTCAAAATTCTATGACTTCGTCAAAAAAAATCAAATCAATCTGAAATTTTGAGGGCTTGCATAGGACGGTTCAAATAACTATTTTCTATTAACAGAAAGCACAAATTTTTTTTGTTGCAAGTTTGGCAAGTGTTCAAACTTAACAACTTTTTTCACCATAGAAACAACCCATGATGAAAAGCTGGATTCAGTTCGCAAAAAACAAAGTATTGCAGTTTGATCATATGTAACTAACTGTAGAGGGTTCACTTTAGAACATATCAAATTTTCATGCAATTTGAATGATTTCTCGCTGTTCTATGAACATTTGAATTTAGACCTTTTTTTTGTAGATTTCAAAATTTTCGCAAACTTTTGACCGGTAGTGTATATATATATATATATAAACATTCTTTTATTTTAGGATGTGTAAATGATCACAAATCTAAAAAAAATCTTGGAACTATTAGTATAAGGATGTCTCTTCATTAAAACTTAACCTAAGTGAGAAATCAGTCTACAAACTTCAAACATGAGAAATGTTGGTTTTAAAATTTCATCTGGTCAAAAATAACCTAGGTACTTACATTTTCCTGGTTTGTCACACACTATCATTCCATCTTCTGGCACTAAATGACAATTGACACGCTGTAAAGGAATCAATTCCTCAGCAATTCCACCTTCAGGTCGAAACCACACGCTAAAGCCAATATCATAATTTTCCGTTTGAAATTCCCACTGCAATGTTGATCCGACATCCGTTACAGTCAATTCAACAGGATAAACTGACTTCTTATCCACTGTAATTTTCGTTAAATCTGTATCAGTTGATAATCGGCGGCTAGGTGCTGTATAATATGAAGCTGGAACTTGGCCACCCATATTTACCTAGAAATTTAAATGAATGAGAATACATTTTTTAAAATATGTTTTTCTTAATATAATAAGAAATTCAGAAATGAAGTAAATATAAATTTAAAACAATAATTCCGAGAAAGTACATATAATAAAGATATATAGAAGTAAGGAAATATATTTTTGCTTAAAACAAATAATTTGTTTACATTTTATTTCCATTTAATGGAGTTTGACTTCATATCATGATAATTACATACCTTAAAGAATTTGAAGCTAAGAATTTATTAAAAATAATTAAGATAAATCAGAAGTAAATAGTTAAAATAAAAAAGGAATAGATAGATTGTATGATGTTTAGAAATAGAAGCTGTACAGCAACATGGAACTGATTTAAAAACAAAATGAATTAAATTTATAAGTTAAATATGAAAAAAAAATTTTGTTGGTGTTTAGATATTAGTGATTCAAATCAATTGATTTATATTTTTTTATTGGAAAAAAATGAAGCAGATCTGAAAGTAAAAGAAAATAATATTTATGATAACTTGACATGTTTTTAGAAATTTCAAGTCATAAGAACAAAGTAAAATATTTCAGAAAGTAATAAAATAATTATAAAGTTTTTTTTAAAACAAACTAATACATTTTCAGATATAACTAACAAACATAAAATTTTCTAATCTTTCTACTACAAAAATAGAAAGATAGCTGATAAAAATATGTCTCTTTCCTACATGTATTATAATTATATTTACTGTCAGAATGCTTTTGTTTTTAGTTAGTTTTTCTTTGTCTTTATATTGTAGAATTTAAAAGTGCTTAAAATTTATGAATGCTATAAACTTGGTAAATCATTTTTAACCTTACAACTTATTAATTTATATCTCTATGTGTAATTTATGTAATATAAGTTAAATTAATTGACGCAGAAAGACAGAGGATCAGTTTTAGCTTTCATGCAAATAAAAGTATTAATTATTAATTTCATAGTTATATAAATGAAATCATATATGCATAACTTATACTTCCTAAAAATTACTTGGAAATATAATAAATTTAAAGGTTTTTCATTTTTGATATATTTTTAATAATTCAATTAAGAAATTTCAATAAAAATAATGATTTTTTTCCTTTCTACCTTGTTAAAAACTTCTACTAGAAAAAAAATGTTGCTCCACAGAAAATAAAAATTTAGAGTAAATATCTATAACATTTTTCAGGAAAATAAGTCCTATCACTAATTTTTCTGACAGGATTTTTTAGAGAAATAAGTATTGATGCTTAAGTGCTAAAATTTATCTTTCCTTCACTAAATTAGTTGCAAGAAAAATAAATCAACTGTCCGGTAAAAAGAACAATTTCTGAAATTAACGTAAAAGAAACTAAAAATTCCTCATTTCCGAAAATAATTCATTAAACACTTTCATTTTCTTCCAGTATTTTTTTACAAGAATAATAGTATTAAACATAAGTAGTGCATGATAATGTAACATCCCAATTATCAGAAATCAACTAATGCCCAGAAAAACAAATAACAAAAACTGATTTTGTCAAAAATATTTTAGTATATTAACATTTTCTAAAATAAAATTTCAATGTAATTTAAATAATTGCTTAGCTTTGAGGCAAATTATTCCAATGAGTTAAGGATTCTCAAGATTTAAGGATTCTCAATGAGTTAAGGATTCTCAAGATTTGAGAGTTAAACTGAATCTGCAGATTGTAAAAATTAGATTTAATATAACATATGCACGGTAAAATTTGCACATATGGAGTACATAAAAATTATACACAAAACATATTGTTAAAAATTTATTATTTCAGTTGATAATCACGGTAAAATTTGCACATATAAAAGAAGATAAAAATTATAAGCAAAAAATATTGCTAAAAATTTGTTATTTCAGTTGATATGCACTGCAAAATTTGCAGATATAAAGATAAAAATGATACACAAAACATATTGTCAAAAATTTTTAATTTCAGTTGATATGTACTGTAAAATTTACACATATAAAGTAGATAAAAATTATACACAAAAAAATATTGTTAAAATTTTTTGATTTCAGTTGAAAATTTTCATACACTTCTAAATGAAAGGTATAATGGAATATTTGAAATTTAAAAAAGGAAATTAGTCTCCATACAGTCTGAAAACAAGCAATTACAGTTTATGGTAACTAAGAACTTATTTTTAAAATTTTTCTTTTCTTTTAAATTCCAATAAAGCAAACATCATTTTAACTTACAAGAGGTTTATCTTCAGGATCAGATTTAGTTCCTCCCCACTGTGTAGGCAGCTCACTGGGATCAATATCTTCAAATACAGCACTTTTCCAAGTTTCTAAATATAATACAATAATTTGCACTTTTTACATTTTCTTTACTTTAATTTCAGTAAATGATTAATTTTTTGCTGCCAATGACTACAGTTGAATTCCTTTAAACGTTTAATAATTTAGATTTTTTCCTTTCTTAATTAGAAAACTTTAAAAAATAAATAAACAATTGAAATTGTCTTGACAACAAAACATTCTGAAAATTAAGTTTTAAATCTCTGAATAGATATTAAGCAAGTGCTCTTATGAATCTCTTAAACAACAAGAAAAATGTAAATTTAAATGGCATTTAAGTAAATAATATAAATTTTAAATAATAGCAATAAAAAAATTTTAACACATTTTTTTTAAATTTCAAATTTATAGCTCAAGAACACTATTGATCTTTTTATTGTCTTAGAAAATAAAAGGGTGACTTCGATTACTACATGTATTTGAATTCTTAAATTATACAACTTGACTATGTGCATACTTATGTTCGTATTACATACTTATGTGCATATGTGATTTGTGCAAATGTAAGTGCAAATTAAGGGTGTACTTAAATGTAAGTTTAAATTAAGTTATAAGCGTTATGATAAGTGAAAACTGATTTACTTCACCTATTAATAAAAATGAAAATTTTATATTTTCTAAACGTGAAGAACGGATTTCCATTGCAAACAAAGGAACTATAACAATAAATGTTTTAAGCACAGTCTCTCACTATATTAATAAATCAAGGGAGCCATCACCACTGTTCTAAGAGTTCACCTAAAAGTTATATAAATTGTTCTGCTGTCCAAAAACTGTAAGATTTAGAAACATTAAAATATGAAGGCATAATCATAAATGGGTAAAGAAAACAATGAACAATAGAATAAAAAAAATTTGATAATTATTAAATAATAAAAAATACTATGTAGACCGATCTGCATTCTGGAAAAATTCACCTATTGAGTTGAAATTTAATGTGCTGAAAAAGCAAATTTTATTTATGAACTTAATTTATTTAAAAAAAAATTATTGTGTTATAAACACAGGCTAATACTATGGTATAAACTTATTTCAGATTACTAAATGAAAGAGTTTTTAATTAACACAAAAAGTAAAAATATATATGATCAATAATTAATACAATACCAATCATGTAATATTAATCATATAAAAGATCAATAATCAAATAAAAAATATACAAAAAAAATAGCACCGTAATTTTTATTTAAAAGTTATTAAATAAATTATTTTTTAAATGTTAAGTAAGGTTGATAACTTAAATATTTAATATAATCTTCTTTATATGATTAAATTTTAAACACGAGAGATTTCTAAAAATGATATTCTTACCTTTTTAATATTTGAACATGTAATAAAAAGACAGTTAACTATGTGGATTTTTTTTTCTTCCAGAAAAAGTGAATCAAACAAAAAGCTAAAAAGCTACAAAAATAAAATTTGCAATTAATTAAAATAAAAGCAGCAACAATAAAATCATAAACTTAATAAAATTCCTATGGCAATATACATACAAGGATATTCAAGTAAAACATGCACTAATCTACTTATACTATCTTCAAAAAACATAATAAAACTCATGCAATTGAACAAAAATAACTGTTTTGTAAAAATTTCCTTGCAGGGTTACATTTTTTTTACTAGTAGAAAAAAACTCGTTCAGAACTCAAGAGAGTAAATTCAGCTGAACTGAGTTTGTGGTTAATGTTTAGGAAGATTTTATATTCATCTTATTTATAGTGAAAGGAAGGTTATTATTTGCTTATCAATCGTAATTCATTAAACCTGTTTCAAGCTTCCACAATGAAGTAAAAAAGTATTACTTTCACATTCATTGAATGTTGCAAATGAGCAATATATTATAGCTCAAAGATGAAAGAAAATGCAGGATTTCAAAAATGTTTATTACATTATGTTTATAATGTTAATCATAAAAATAGATATTAGTTATCAAATTTTCTTTATATATAAAGTTTTTTTCGAAACAATACCTTAAAAGAGAAAGTTAAGAATTAATTTAGGAAGAAAAAGTTAAGAATAAAAAAATTAAGAATAAGAAAAGTTAAGATAATTTATTCAAATATTTTTTTCTAATTTCATATTCGTCTTTGAACAGTTGATCCAATTTCGGGTTTATGAATACTAATGTTCAACTGTGTAGCCTTGTAATTTTGAATCAATCCAGAAAAGAAGGAAACTCCTGAAAAAGTACCCCCAGAGGTATGATTTGTTATGGGAACATGGAGGACTTAGTGACTTTATAGATTTAACGTGCATCAGTCACTATTTACTACACGAAGAGTCTTTGGCAAGCAGGGATCAAACCCATGACCTCTTGGACATGGGCTCAGTGCCCTATCAACCTGGCTATCCCAGCCCTATTCAAACTTTTAAAACATACATAATCTTTTTCACTCCGAATTGGAGCAAAAGGATTCTATCATAGTTTTCCCTCTTACTCTATTTGTGCCAGATATTTTGCCTCTCTTTATGCCTTTCTTATTGTTTTCAATTCATTTACAATCATCCTGCGCCAAATATTCCTCTTTTTCAATTGCCTTGAGGGTTTCAAATAAAAACTAGATTTACTTTAAATTTCTCAGGTTTACGTTGAACATGACCATTTCCATTAACTTTTTTTTTAAAATTTCCAGATCAATTTCTGCATCACAAATTTTATAGAGCCACTAGATACAGAAGATTCTTTTGAAACAGTTGTTATTAAATACTTGATGGTTTTTCATATTATTTTTATTGCAGTGCCATGTCTCAGATTCATATAGTAAGACAGATTCAACATTAGTATTGAAAATACTAATTTTTGTTGAATTTGTTGCGTTTTTGTTTCTCTAGAATTTATTAAGAATAGCATAATTGCTTCGGACTTTGCGTAATCTATTAAGCGCAGCTTCATCAGTTCCTCCTTTGTTGTAAAATTACACTTCCAAGATACTTAAAACTGCTTAACTCCTATAGTTTATTGTTTTCTAAGAACAAGTCACTTAATCGTTTAGGATTAATTTTTCAAAATTTCAGTTTAATTTTGGTTGATAATAAGCCCCATTTTCTTTGCCTCTTTGTTTAAAATGTTTGTCTGCATGTCTTGAAGGGTGTTGGTCAGTAAACATATGTTGTCTGCAATATCAAAATCATAAAGGTATTCAGCAAGAGTCCATCTTATTGAAACAAACCATAAAGCTGCAAATTTAAAAATTCCAGAACAAGATCTGAGCCGGGTTCAATAATGTCAGCAGTGTTGTCATATAGATCCCACTCTGCAATGGATACTACATCATCCCACATCCATCTGCTGTCCCACAAAAAATAGTCTACACCCCCATCCGAAGAATTCAAAATTTCATACTTTTTGATAGATTTTACAATAACATTTAAATCCACATTTTGCAAAAAGTCTAGTATAATTTGACACATAATGTACGGAAGTTTCTTGTTTTTGTAAGCATTTTTTATGCGAAATAATTTTTACTTGAGACAATTTTATAGAATAAATTTTTTGTAAGTTTTTAATTTTAAAAATGTCCATATTTGTTTTTTTGTTTTTTTCAACAACCTACTTATACACCGGATATACCAAACATTTTATATCACATATTTAAAAATAGGGGGTCAGCTTATACACTGAGGCATACAGTATTTTGAACACTCAAGAAAATATAACAATTATCATTTCATTCAAAAGAGCAAAGTCTGTTTTAAATTATTCCATACCTTTAACATAAACATGAATCTTCTTAGCAGTCTCCTCACTCAAGAATGGTTTAATCAGTGCATAGGCCATAGGAAAGAAGGCAGGTGCTAGAGTTGAATTTTTAAAAAAAATAAGTATGATTTGATTTCAAAACTATTTCTTAGATAAAATATAGTTTTACAAAATAATAACAAACCATTTATAACGTAGGCCTTTTTCAGTCGTTCAGGATAATTATCTTCAAATACTTTAACAAGTTGGGTGACCATATCCACAGCTGAAAACAAAAAAGTTGATTAAAAATTAATGTAAGAAGAGTATAAATTAGATTTTATCCATTGATTAAAATGAGCAAAATTGGTTTTTTAAGCAAAAAAGTCTGTAGCTAAAGTTCAGAAAACGCCTAAGCAAACGCTTGATGGGATAAAGGTTCGGAAAGTCATACTAGAAGCTATGCATCCTATAAGAAGATTGGCTTTTTCAATTCTTTTTTTGCTTGAAATGCATGTTTAAGAAAATGGCATTTGATACAGTGTTTCAAACTTCTTTTATCATCATTGTTCTTTCTTAAAGAACAATGAAAAGAGCACAAAAGAATAATTAAATAAATAATAAAAGTTTGTTCATTTAATGAATCCATATAAATTCAGAATATGACATTGTCCATTTGCATGAATCACTAAGTATATTTTCCTAAATTATTCTTTCTTAAAAAAAAAAAAAAAGAGAGGGGGAAAAAAGGGTTTTTAAAGTCAACTGTTGTTTTTACAAAGTTTGCCACAGATTCAATAATTTTATAATAGTGGAAGTAAATTTACGTTGTAGGAATTTAAAATTTGAAAACTCACTTTATTGTTTAGAGTTCTGATTATGAAGAATTCTTATAAAATGTTGCACCTGTAACATACCCAGCCACCTGGACGACGAAATACAGGACTTAGCCCCATAATGATTGTGCTCAGTGTTTCAATAAGTAAAGAAAAGCAAGCATGAAATTCTTCTCTTAGTTATTTAATTTGGGACAAACATTGAAAAGGCACATTTTTTGCTCTGTCCACTTTCTCGGAATATGCATTTTAAACTCTGTCCACTTTATTAAACACACATTTTGAGCAGAGTCTATTTTCTTAGATATGCATTTCAAAGCTGTATCAATTTTCCTAACATACTTTTTGAGCCGTGTTCAGATCAAAAAGCTCACCGATATGCTAATTGTTTTAAATCAGAGTTAAAATTGTTACATAAATATAAAGTAAAGAAAAACCAATGGTTGACCACTGTTTTAGGAAACTGTTTTGCATTAGAGAAAATAAAACTCACCTGGCTTCCATGCAACTTGTTTCATTGTGAAACAATCCATGTCAAATACGATGCTGTGCATTTCTATTTTCTTCCCTAACTGAGATGAAAAGGAAAAATTATAAATCATTATGTTTTAAAAAATTTAAATAATTAATAATAATACATATATACATGTTATTACAGTACATAAAAGTAATCACTATTCATTATCTGAACGATTTCTAAAAACATTAAGTACTACTAAACAAAAAATATATAAATTTATTACATTAAAAACAAGTGCAAACAGAATTTTAAAAAAATAATAAAGCAATTTAAACTAAAATTCCGTGTGATATTAAGAATTTACCTATTAAATATGTAATGTAATAAAAAAAAGGGAATGTTAAATATGTAATGTAGTCGATTACATTTATTTCTATATTATAAAGAAATTTGTAAACATGAGATTCTTAGAGCAAAAAATTAAAACTACGAAAAATTGATTAGAAGCTTGTCATGCTTATAAAATTAGTACAATAAATAAATTAATCACAAAAAATATATGTTTGACATGTTTTGATGAATCATCGTTTTTGCTATGTTTGAATCGCATTTTAATGAAGAAAAGTAGATAGATATTAATTTAAAAATTCAAAATTCAGTCATTGATACCATAGAATAGTGGATGATTTTGATTTTTTTTTCATTCAAAAAATAATCTTGATTTTCGAAATTTTAATATAGAATTTAGGGCCAATATACACAAACTCCAGAATTTTGTAGTAAAAAAAATATATTGACATACAGACAAAAAAAAAATTGGTACAAATACAGAGAGAAAAATAAAATTATTCTTTATTACTTAAAAAGAAGATAAATATATCTAAACTAATGAAGAGGATAAAAAAAAAAACACATAAGAAGCTTGCATAAAAAAAGAGTAAAGGATTTAAATGAACAAAATTAAGCTAATAAATATTTAAGTAAAACCTAAATTTATAGAAACTTACTTCCTCACTTTGGTCTCTCATGTCTTGCTCACTAATTTCCATGAGTTTAACCACATATTTAATAAACTCAGACTTTTTCACAGAATAGAACATACCTATTGAAATTTTTTTTTCAATATTTATCATAGCATCATAAGAATTTTAATCTACATATGGCATCATAATATAACATATATTATTCTGGCATTATTAATTTTAAAAAGATAGGAGAAAAAAAATTTTCTGCATATAATAATTTCAAAAGAACTTGACATTTTGAATTAAGATATACCTTTTATATCCATATGCCCAAATGGTATTATCCAAACAGGGCAGCCTTCTTTATCATGTCCCACTAATCCCCCAGGGAAATATTTTTTCAGAACCTAAAAAAATGAAATTAGACAAGGTTTACACAATTAAACAAATCAACAGACAAAAACAATTGCTCAACATACCTCATGCGGTTCATAATCATCAATTAAATTCTCTGCACCTATCTGTTTACGCCACTGTAAGCTCTACAAAATAAAACAAAATATCCCCATGAGAAATATATTAATTTTACTGAAACATCAGAGCTAAAATGAGCTTCATAATATTCTTAAGGAAACAACTATTGCGAGTTAATTTACAAAATAAAAATAATAATAGTAATCTGATGTACTTAATCATTGGACAAAATTCAATGAAATTCTCAATAATTTTTTTCTTCTTAAAATAAAATTTTTGTTTAAAAAAATATTTTAAAGCACTGTTTGGAACATGGTTTCTTGAACTACAACTTAATCATGTCTAATAATTAGAAATGAAAGTATGAAGAAAAAAATCTCGTAATGCTCATTTAAAGTATGTTCTTTAATTTATATTTTAGATTTCAGTAAGAAACTTTGTAACCATTAAGGAAAAAAAAATTTTTTTTAAATGATAACAATTGAGTTATTTTCATTATAAATGGAATAGAACTGTATTTTCAACAAAAGTTTTTAACACTAATATTTTGAAAGGAATTTTTTATTCCATTCCTTAATTTGCATTTTCTAAATACAAGATTCATAAAATTATAAAAAGTTAGAAATTCATGATGATTCTTTAAAAAAATATCATTAAACAGTCATTAATAAAAGTTTCCTCAAAAATTATGAAATTATTCAAGTGTTACTAATTACTATTACTATGTCACTAATTCAGAAACGATAAAAAATTTAATTAAATAAAAATTGCTAATTTTAAATAAGGCTAAACACATTAACTATAGTTTATAAACATATTAACTTTAATAATAATAATAACTAGTATAACAAAATGAAAGCTATCTGCTCAGTGAAGTCAAGTTCATAAATTTATATTTTACACTCAACTAAATATTAAATTTATTGTATACATTTTAAATAGTGATACATTTGACATAAATTTAAAGAAAAAGGTTTAGTTGAAAAAACGAAAGATTTAGAAAAAAAAAATTCCTTTAGCTCGATACTGAATATTTAGCTTTCTTATTGTTGTTGTTGTTGTTCATTTACGTCGGACTAGAGCTACACAATGGGCTATTGGCGACGGTCTGGGAAACATCCCTGAGGATGATCTGAAGATCATGCCATCACAATTTTGATCTTCTGCAGAGGGGATGGCACCCCCCCTTCGGTAGCCCGACGAACTGCACGCGAAGTCGAGCACTTTACGGTAGAACAGTTTAACGAGGATCAATACCGCACACCCTCGGTCCTTACACACACTGATCCAAGTGGTCACCCACCCGCACACTGACCGCAGCCAGTGATGCTTGACTCCGGTGATCTGCTGGGAACCAAGTCTTAACGATCAGTCCTATGCGGGGCTTTAGCTTTCTTATAGAACCTTCCAATAACAAACAAGTAAAAAGTTTAATAGTAAAAGTTTATTTTTGAAAAATATTAAAGTTGCATATATTAAATGCTTTTTTTTAACAACAATGATACAAAAGTTTTTACACCGAAAATCAAAGTGCAAAAAATATTAGTAAAATTGCAGATGATCCACTAGGATCAAAAATTATGATTTTACCCATAAGGATTTTTTTTAAAAATGTAGGAAAACATAGGCTTAAAAACAAACATTACATTACTTAAAAAAATCAACATTATTTAAAACATTGTTACAGATTCACATATATTTAAAGAGTTAACTGTAAATTATTTTCATTTAATAGGGAAGAAGACTTCAAAAATAACGAGTAACTTACAGTTCTTAACATTTGGACAGCATCTGTTGCATTAAATTTTCTAGCTAAAATGAAAACATTTAAAAAATTTTAATAAGCATAAAGTCGATACATTTATTAAAAACATTCATTAAACTATTAAAAAATTAGTGTTTCTGATATAATTTATTATAATTATGTACATAGTTATATATAACATAATAGTTATTTAATAAATTCTAAAATAATGGAAAACAATAATTTTCTGTGAGGAATATTATTACAGTTTAGCAATATAGAAAGAGATAGCTATATACCAGAGTTTGCCACAACATGCCTAGATACATATTTCATAGAAATTTTATTTCTAAAAACTTTTAAAGGGAACAGAAATAATCCTTTTGGATTTAGGTTAGGGCCATTTATTTTCCATTTAAATACTGCAGAATTCTCCCTAGAAATAAACAGTAATCCCTAGAAAAACATAGTATAAAATATTTTATTACCAAGAAAAAATTATTCTTTAAAACTTATTTAAAAAAATAAAAATAATAAAATAACATGAATTTTTTTTAAAATTTTATAAAATATTTGATAAATTTAAATAAGAGACATACTATTAAAACAACCTTTGAAAAATATTTTCCATGATCACTACTTTTTAGAGTTTTTTGGACCCGATTTCTGATTTTTAAGGGTATCTATTACGCTCTACATAGTTCAGATTCAACTATACACACGGCCGTACTTAGGGGTGAGCGAGTTGGACTGATATAGCTTTATTACAAGTTTTTCTTTACATTTGCTAATTCTTGAATGCATTTTTACTATTCTTTGGATGTATAATAATTCATACGAGTTATTATACTTTATATTTCCAAATGTGTCTAATTTCATTTTAGCTAATGTTCCTCCACATCAGGACTGCAATTTTTTAACAACTTTTATGTCATAGAAATTAATTGCATTAAAAATTTCAACTATTGCCGATTTGTGAGTGTATGAGGAGGGCAATAACTACAACATAAATTATATCAAGAAAAATAAAAAACAGGGTTAAAAATATTTAATTTAAAAAAATCATTTATTTGAAATCACCTGATTTTTTTTAAATCATAGATTTATCTAAAAAAAATTATTTATATACTCCATTTACCAATATATTAATACTTAAAGCTCTGATAATTGACATCAAATCTCATTTATAACGATTGTTTCATTCATAGAATCAAGAAATAAGTTAATAAATTAAGAAACAAAATATTATCACTTTTTTAAGAGTTTAAATGTAGATAATTTAACTTTCAAATTATAATTTTTCATTATTTATTTCATGTCGTATTCATATTTTAATGTGCTCATTGTAGTGTGTAAATAATTTGCTGTTTTATTATCAATAAATATATTTCAATTATACCCATTTAAATTTTTACACATTTATTTCAATACAAATAATTTTAAAACTTATTAAATATTTACTTCTTGAAAATAAAGAATAAAGACTTGCTCTACTAGGAATAATTTATTATTGAAAATGTTTTTTTGATCTAAATTAATTTACTTTTTGACAAGTTAGTTCTCTGTGTTTGTGATTCATTAATCTCTTTAGTTTGATAAAAAAAAGTAATAACTTACTATATTTATTCAGTAATTAGTTAGTATTAACTAAATAATATTACCCTTTAATATAACATTACCCTCTTACATAATATTACCCCCTTAATTTTTATATTAATTTTACATATAACCCTTTTATCATTAGTGGTATTAAGAATCTTAGTTACATTATTTAAACATTTCATCAGAGTCTCGATCATTAAACAAGAAAACAATTTTTTTAAAAATGTGATTGAAATTTAAAAAAATAATAAAATTTTAATATATACTTCGTTAAAAAAATAATAAAAAAAGCATGATTTTTTTAACCAGGACAAAAGGCCCTTATGTTTTGGCCAAGGTCGCTAAAATCCTATGCACGCCCCTGACTATATTCAACAGTATCCTCCTTTTTTTTCGAGAATTAATGGGATATATTCTAATTAAACATAATGTATCTGATACAGATAAATTTCTGCTTTTAAAAATTAACCTCTTTTTTGAATTTCACTCAACAAAATATTGAGGAATGTAATTTACTCAACCATATAAGAAATTTTGATAACACTGGATAGGCATAAAGGCATTTGGAAGTTAAAATAAATAAATGGAAATAAAGTTAAAACTTTAACTTTTCATACTAATTTTTTAAATTTTATTTTAATTACCGTCATACTTTGTGCAGCGGGGGCTACTTTGTGCAAATTCGACTGCGGCATTTTTCAAGTGCTGCTATTCAGTATTATGTTTATTTCACGTTAAAAATGTGTGTAATTTGAAGATAGAAGTCTCTTCTATTACTACAAACATTTTTTCAAATTTTAAAACAATCTCAGAGTGTGTTTCGTTCATCCAATGTCAACAATTTTCCAAGGACGTCGGATGTCGAAAAGTGTGCGTGGAAACTTTAGCTGTGAAATGCAAAGACGTTGATAAAACAATTGTCGTAAGTGCAAAATTTTTTATTTATACATTAATAAGCAATTATATCATGTTAGCGTTAAAAAAATTTTAAAATTAATAACAAATAAACGGAAAATGAAAAAAAATGCACTGTGGGGCTATTTTGTGCAAAGTTTCATTCGTTTTTTTTTTCGACAAAAAAAATTGTCAGACGTTGTAAAAAGAAAAGCTGCAACAATGTTTGCAAGCAGTTGCTGGTGGTATGTCGATTACAGAAGTTTCTCGGAAGTACAAAATCCACAGAAATACTATCTCTAATAGAATTCACAAGAAACACATGAAACGTGCTGGTAAATTATTATTTTTCTTCTAATGAATTAATCAAACGATTTAACACATAAAAATATATTTTATAGGACATCGGGTAATTTTGACAGAAACTGAAGAGCAAGTTCTGTCATGTTCATTCAAGGATGTTATGTTCAAATTTAACAATATTATAAATGTTAATGAATATGTAATAATTATTATTTTTAAANATGGTATCTTTACCACGTAGCCACCTGGCACAAAAGTAATCATCATGCTCTGGACGCAAAATGTCTTCTACAGAAGAACGGAACTAAAAACATGAATATTCAATTATTTTTTACGAATTCAGTTTAAATACTATGAAATAAAAATAAAGAACTTGATACATTTATTTTAATTAATTTAACAATAAAATGGAGACTTATTTTCGTAGTATTTTCACAACAAGAATTATTTAATACAAATACCACTACAATAGTGTTTTGTATTGATTCAATAACTTAAAGCAATAATATAATTCACTGAATTGACTTATTGATTGGAATCACTATCATAAAACTGATTGCAGTAATCTTATTCATTAAATGCCTTGATCAAATCACTGTGTTTTATCCCTACAAAAATAAATTACAATCAATTCTAATTGTTTCAGATCAGAAACACTTTTCTTTAAACTGATGTTAGGCAAAATAAAATTAAAAACTTCTTGAAAATTATAGAATTATTAACAACCGAACAGAAAAGAAAATTTAAGTGATTGATAATAACTATTTTAAACCCAAGACATGCCTACAGAGAGTAGGAGTAAATAAGTGTTATTTGGAGAAGGCAGCAGAAAAAATTTTTAAAATTAAAAATAAAAGAATAATTCTTTAATGCAATAAGAACAATATCAAGTTGTTTTAAACGTAAGAACATAGTACTATAAATAATATTTTGACATTTGCGAAAAAACATTTAAAGTTTTGCATAATATAACATAAAATTAAATTACAGCAAGCTTTCAACTTTCTTGGAAGAAAAATTAACTTCAATATTTCTTACTGCACATAAATAATTACTTATTCTTAAATAACAGCATTATTTTTAATAAACGTTTGCTTTATAAACACTTTTTAGGCCAAGAAAAATCTCATTTATAGAAGAAAAATTTCACTCTTTTAATGTAATTTTTTTTCTTTTTTAATGAAATTTTTAATGCTTTTTTATCTTTTTAATTTATTTTATACCTTATTTTTTTCAATTTAAGAGTGTAAAAAAAGTATTTTTTCCCCCCTTTAACTAGCTAGGACGCACTGTTCTCGTTTTGATCATAACAAAGTATGACCTAGACCATCAATATAATTGACCAAACTTTTCTATGCTAATAATTTATAAATATCTTTTTGCAGTGCGTTTATAATAATTAAGACATTCTTTTGTTTAAGACAAGTAATAAAATCTTAAGTGTGAATTATCAATGAAATATAAAAACAAAAACCATAATCAGGGCAAACCATCGTGCAACAAAAACCATAATCAGCTGAAACTGTAACTATTACAAATCAAGTATAAAAATATTAGTTTCAATACTAGTAAAACTTCAAAAGAATTGAAGCTTTAAGAAGGAGGAATTTCCTACTAAAAACAAAAATGCTGAAAAATTAGTTTACGCATTTTGTGAATAGTACATTTTCATAAGAAATTCAAACTATATTGCCTCCAGTAGGTTATATTAATTTTATTTTATAACCGTCGTTGAACCCATTTTGTGTCTAAGCTTCCAAAGTTCAACTTTGTAACCTTGTAATTTTAATCCCAATCCAGAAGACAAGGGAATTCCAGGATCAAGTATTAGGAGACATTTGCCTTCATAGAAGACTCTTTGACGGAACAAACCAGCATTTGCATTACATGGAAAGAAACCATGAAAACCTTCCACTGTCAACCTCACGGCAAGAGGACTCTAACCCATGACTCATCTACCACAGAGGATATTTTTCATCAGCACTATGGTCGGTGCCAGCCAGATGCGGAATTCTTATCGATCTGTCATTCCTGAGATCAAACATATGACTGAATGGGTTAATTTGTAAATTGCAGGGGTATGTATAATTGAACTATCTTATTTCAATTCTCACAGGTAAAAACTTCTACATCAGCAACTTGTGATCCATTCAATAATAAATTTGTAATCATTTTTCTTATTGTTATAATTCTAGTTATAGTAATTATATAGGGTATGTTGTGACAATGGGTAGTAATAAAATAGATTTTTTTTACATCTTTCCCCCCAAAATAGAATAGTTCACGTAAAATTCTGAAGTTAAACTAAGCTATAGTAACCTAATGATAAATGAAAAGAATTTAAGCTTATTTAGTAAGTAATATACAGGTTTTTATAAAACATAAAGTTTCACCAAAAAACATGAGTATATTAGATTAATAAAATCTTTGTTATTATTGCAAATGTATTGTTCGTACTAAAATCCGATAAACACCGGCCACTGTTACACAACCTAATACAGCTTTAAATTAGCAAAGAATTTAATCGTAAACGAAAAAAATTCACCTCTTGTATGAATAACTAAATTGTAAATTAACCAATCGAGACCAACTTAGGTTAAAAAATAATGTTTCCATTAATAAAACTAAACATAAGAAAAATAAAGAGAGAACTTACACTATCTAATGCATTTAACTGCTCTTCACTCAGATCTCCTACGTGACCAGTAGTCATGTTTGCTATTATAATTTCAAACTTTCAGGAGATACTTAAAGGTTAAATGTATTTTAATTTGATTAATTTGAAATAGATATTTATTTCAGCAGACAGCTCAAAAATGAAACCAGCGATGGTGACCTCAAATTAGTAACAAGTTTAGTCTCTTACTCCTGAGCTGCGCAATTTTTGATATTGATATTTAAGGGACATTCTTCTTAAAGATATGTTTCATGATTTTTACTGAAGTGTCGTTTTTACTAAACAAAACATATGCAGGTTTCTTTTCAGAGATGGTTTCTCGATTTTACGATCCATGCTGCACACTCACACTCTGGTTCAGAGTTCCTTAAATTATATGCAGTGATATCTTTCCGAAAATAAGAAATTTTAATATCATCCTTCTACTAATCTACTGTACTGTTTCACCTGCACAAATCATTTCAGAGAAATGGGTTACTCTAATTGAATGCAGTTTACGCACTTCTGTTCATCGCAGAGAAAAATCGATAACCTGATTGTGAGTTTTTTCAGGGAAAAATATTTTTCACCAATTAAGTTCTTATTTTCCTTGAGGGCTATCGTCAGTGCATGAACTACATTTAGCAAAAATTGTGCCCATTCACAGTGCATGCGAAGAAGTTGCATGTACGAATTCGGAAATGAGAGCGAGAATAATACATTATTTCCTCGCGAGAAACTAGCTCAGCAAAGTTCTCTTCATAAATAATAATTGGCATATTTTATTTTTTCGCATGAGGTGCGAATGCTCATTAAAAAGGTGATTGCAATGCTGTAATCAGTGGTGCCAACCAGACTGTTTGGTGGACAGTATCTTCACCCACCACGGTTTGTGCCGGTAAGTTGGCGAAGGTAGATCGATTGCCCGAGGCAAAGGCTGAGTATTTGATCGCTCTGCAATTTTTTCTGAACGACCTGATTTCCTTACGGTACAAAGTCGAACACGAATGCGCAAGTGTTTCTTAGTTGTTTCTATCCCAGATAGCAATATAAGGTTTTTTTCACCCAACAAAAACCTTTTTATGTAAACCTAAAAAGGGTTTTTATACGGTTTATATGTAAACCCTCTAACCTTAAAACGAGGTCTGCGACAATCTGCTCTATTCTACGCACATTACCCTAATCCAAAACCTTGGAAAACAACCTTAAACCGAGGTTGTCTTAGGGTTTTCACGTGGAAAAAAAACCTTGAATAACGCTAGTTCTAAGATGAAAATCATCCTAAATCTACATAATTATAAGGTTTCCGTTTGCAGCGTTTCGTATGCTCAGCTGAAATCTACCTTGTCATGAGATTTTCATTGACAATGCAATTTAATGCTGTTGCTAGTGTACGTCAGCTAAAACGTCATTCTGAACGTGATGTCATCTCTCCCACGATTGTATGACAGCGCGTTTTATTATTTGTTTTATATTTTTCTTCTTATAGCTTCTCAGTCCGAGGTAAATTCTCCTTTCCATCAATTTTGCTTGATTATTTTGGGGGAAATAGTCATTTTTAATCAGTCTAACTTACTTTGCTGTAAGAACTGAGCGAAAAAATTCCAAATATTTCTTCTTTGAGCTAAAAAAGAATGTTTGCATATTTCCCTACGTATAAGAAATTTCCTTGTTCATGAAGTTTATAAATATTGTTTTTATATTTAAATTTTAAACTCACTTCTTTAATACTGATTTTTATTTTAAAGTTCCTGTTAAAATTGATAATCACCAGGAAGTCATTAAAAATGATAAAAATTAAGATTTAAATGCTAAAATAGTTCAAATTTTTGTTCAACAAAATAAGAATGTTAAAAATATTTGAATTTTTTTTTTTTT
>NC_092209.1:25413176-25481968 GCF_043381705.1 Parasteatoda tepidariorum | reverse complement strand
AAATGTTACTTTAAATCAATTTAGATCAAATGCAGAAGGAGAAAGATCTTTCTCCAGATTAAAATTGATAAAAAATTATTTGCGTTCAACAATGAATCAAGATCGTTTGGCATCGCTGGCACTTATGTCTATTGAATACGACATTTTGCGTAGTTTGGAATTCGACAGCATAATACAAG
Source organism: Parasteatoda tepidariorum (assembly GCF_043381705.1). Lineage (NCBI taxonomy): Eukaryota > Metazoa > Arthropoda > Arachnida > Araneae > Theridiidae > Parasteatoda > Parasteatoda tepidariorum. The sequence continues at coordinate 25,481,789 of NC_092209.1, read as the reverse complement.
ATTTCGTTGAATCCAAAAAAGTAATATATTAGATCATAAGATTCTGCAAAATAATTTATTACCGAAAAATATTATATTTTTATTTGTATCTTCATAATTTTGTGCAAAATACACTTGTTGTTTTTAAAGCTAAATTATTCTTGTCAACAAATTTTTTTCTCCCAAGTTTTTCGTAGGCCCTAGGCACGTGCCTATAGGTTAATCTGGCCCTGGCTAAGTCCCACCGAGTACATGCCTGTGAAATCGTCCTGTAGATATTTTCCACTTCAATAACTCTTTTTGTAATTAATTATCAAATATATTTTCTAAACTTTCCACGGCGTTTCCTTTTGGAACTACGTTTAATGCAGTTTTCAGTTCCATAAAGTTTTCTAACGCAAAAGTTTTGAATCTATTTGAAAATCAAGACAGTAACGTACTACTTCCTCCTTCTGTGACTGTCCACAAACTAAAGGTGAAAGATAGCAATCGCAACGCTCGAATACCCCATCTGGGGAGAAGACCGTTTCCATGCCTTTTGGTCCCTTCCTGCCTCTCTTCCTTTTTTCAGTTATATAGGAATGTACTACGATATTTTTCCCTTTAATATTTTTCGTATTTAATTGTTAAAAATATTTCGTAAAATTTTCTGGACTCTTTCTTTTAGAACTATGTTTAATGTAGTTTACAGTTCCATATAGTTTTGTAACTTAAAAGATTTTAATCTATTTGAAAATCAAGACAGAAACTAACTTACTTACTTCTTCTATGACTCTCCACACGCTATTGGTGAAAGCATGCAAAATGTTGCCATAGGTAGAGAGTTCTGCTCTACGCCATTTGTAGTCCATTTCGATCACCAATAGATCTAGTTCTGCTCTGCGCCACTTATATACCATTTCAGTCGCCAAATGAATGAAATGCCATAACTGTGATATTTACCATAACACAAGAGTGCTAAAGTTCACTAATGGATCAGCCAATTTGAAAGAAATTGGTAAACTATTTTTTCAGCAACAAAATTTTAAAAATTAAACAGATAAATTTTATTAGGATGCGCTTTACACTTAAACTAGTTTGGAAACACAGTGATCAATGACATATGCTTTTAAATTGGAGTGCCCACTATCACTAAACTAGATGTCAATGTAAAATTCTCTAATGAAGTGTTTTATAATAATGTATCTACTCAGGGGTCTGTTTAGAAAAAATTTGGATCCGTTAACGGATTCTTCACAAAATATCTTTTCATAAAAACGGATTCTTCACAAAATAATTTATCTTTTAATCGAATCTTTCACAAATTTGTTTATCTTCATTATTGTTTTGCTAATCGAATAAACCCTTCCCAGGGCGGGAANTTTAAACAATAGAAAAAGGGAGGTGAAATACGGTTCCAGACAAACTAAGTTTCCCTAAGTTTAAATTCAAAATGTAGTATTATAAGAAAATATTTCCACTTTTACAAACACCGTGTGCACATTCGTATTAATATTAAATCATGATTTTTTTTTTTGTAAAAAAATAATTGATCAATTTATATTTATTCATAGAATTAATTACTAGAATATTATGTAAATAAAAATTAATTTCTGGTCCTTTTTTTAAATAAAATATTATAAATTTAAGAATTGTTTAAGTTTACATAATGCGTAACACATTAAAAGTGATACATTGCTAAGTTGTGTTATTTAAAATATGTCAATTGAAATTGTTAAAAATGTGAGTGATTTGTTGCCATTATTCGTCCAAAATGAATATTCTGTGTTGAGCAGTATAGGCTAAATATTAAATATTTGTATTTTGCATCTCTAATTTAGTAGAAGCAGTTGTTGAGCAGAATCTTGTATCGATTTACAATTTAAAAACTTCTTGATGAGGTTTTTTGAAATAACAGGATCCTATTTGCACAAATTCACAAAAACAGGACCCTGGTTGAAAGAATGTGACTCAACGCTTATTTTATATTCACAAATTATGAATAGTTTTTTCACAATTTTACAAAAACAGGACCTTTCACAAAATGTCTGGACAAACCCCTGTTATTAATCTTATTTGCGTGAAAAAGGTGGTAGGAAAAATTTAAGATATGCAGTAAATAAAATAAAAAAGTATATTCTTTCAGCTGGAATTACTGACCTTTCTGAAAAAGCTGCCCATACATATAAATTAAAAGACTTGTCCGTCTCCAAACTACAGTCCTTGCCATGGAATTCCAGCTAATTTTTCTTATTAGATAGATTTTGCTGAGCAAAAACTGAACACCAGCTGGTGTTCAGATTTTGTAATAAAAATAAGATGGAAAACTGTAATGGTTTTCTGCATTGTCAAAACATTATCAGCACATAATTTATTGTAATCTAGTGTCGCATCTGTACATCATTATCTAGCACAAAATAAATTTAGCAAAGCAAGATGAGGAAATTTTCAATAGGTAGATTGAGTAGCTACTATACCTTTGGTTGTAATGAATATGTTAAACTAATGTCAATGAAGTTTTCCTATATAGAATTGACATTAGGAATTACAGATGGTCACAAAGTAATATTACACTGAGATCAAACAAATTTGATATCTATTGATATTGACTTTTGCCACTGTCTTTAAAGAAAACATAAAATTCAGAAATTTATTTAATAAAATGTTGTGAACTATATTGTAATGATTACTTTGCGATTTCAAAGATAACTTGTAAAGATAAAGTGTAATATGTGTTTAAATGATTTTGATATCATTTTATTTCTAGTTTTGAATTTAAGCTTGATGTTTTTTAGAAGATGAAAAAAAAAATCATAACAAGCGTTTAGTTTTAGCAATACAAGGGTCGAAATATATTTACATCCACAATTACATGAAATATTCCTTTTTACAGGAATACTTCATATAATAGTAGTTCTAGGATAGTGGGATAACACAGAAGGTGAAGTTTATATTTAAAGAATTTATTAATAACAAGTAATTCACATAAAATAGCATTTTTTTTATTAAAAAAAGAAAATAACAAAATAATTATCCATTAACCAGTGGGGTACAAAGTAAACCAAGATATTAAATGTATTTCAACAAAATGAATTTAACAAATGTAGATAAATAAATATAGCATGTATAAATACGCAAATAACTACACGTAGTTAATAGAAATATACAATACATATTTCATACACTGAACACTCAAAGAAACGATGAAAATATAATTAGAAAAACAATAAAGCGGATAAGCAACATTTATAATTAAATAATGTCAGTGGTGACCAAACAGTGTATTGTAGCAAATCAATTTAGTAAATATGCTTATGTGAATGTATATACATATATAGTATTTTTATTTTAAATATTTTGACTCATAAACCAAAGTACTTAAAACATAGATTTCTTACTACAAAGTAATGTCACTCTTATTACAAAAATACTTCACGTTTCAACATAGTGAATCATCAACCAAATATTATGAAAGCATATTCTGCAAAATTTTAAACTTAGTGTACACTTCATAAAAAAAAATTCCATAAGCTAGACAAGAAAAATAAGTTGGTTATAACAAGAAAGAGATAACCTTAAAAAAAACAGTAATAAAAATATTTTTATCAAGAATATTCAAAAAATGATTTGGTGAATAGATTAAAATTTTTTACTAATAGTTCAATATATTGCTTAATATTAATACCATTACAAAATATAGATTGCATGATTATTTTGTTATTATTATTTACACACGCACAAAGAGAAGAGGGATGATGAAAAATTGGGTAAAAAAGTTTATATATTGCATGAAAAAGTTTATATATTGCAAAAAAGTTTATATATATTTTAAAAATTGACACTTACAAGATGAACTACTAGTAAAGATGTGTAATCTTTACATGTTCTTTTGATACAATTTCTCAACAATACAGCTCACAATACTTACTATTGTTTGTTTTATGGTTCACATTCAAAATTTTTTCAGGCTTTTTATGCTTCTAAACTCTAAATTAATTGTGGATATATTCAGCAATATTTTATGCTCATCTTAGTCGTTTTTATCATTATCATTGGGAGCAGGGATTAAATCAGATATTGAAAATATTCCAAAGTAATATTATGTGTGCTGCAGCTGATATACGCACCATCCATTTCGGAAGATTTTCAGACGTGCAATATTATTCCGAAGGGTCAATGTCTCCCCTGGCACCCGAGAGGCAATCAACAATACGAAGCTTTATTAAACTTATTTGACTCGACATTGTTCATCGCTGTGAAAATCAAATTCAGAGTTTCCAGAAATTTATTTTTGCTTCAAAAGCATCTTACACCCCCAGGTCATCGGAATCAAGAAAAAGAAATGATTACCTAACCATTTGTTTAGTGTAACATTCTTAAAATGATTGGATGATTACAAGACTCAAAGATTAAAGTTTGCTAGAATAAATTCCATTCGCAAATTTTATAATTTAAGTTCCCATACTTTCTTTCTCCTCTCATAGACAAAAGGACAATAAGATAGAATAGAAAGAATGTGAGAAAAGCTACAAAAAGCTAATAAACAAGTCTCCCTTTCTTTAGAAAAGAAAACAGTTTTGTGAGAGTTTTGTAGAGAAAAAATTATTTTGATCTATTAAAAAAAAAGGAAAAAAAAATTTGAAAAAAAAAATTTCTGAGCAAGATCCAAAATTACAAAAAATGAAGATTGCAAGGAATGAAAGTTGTAATTTACCTGATAATTTTTAAATAAAGAGGAAATTAAAATGCAAAGACATATATTGTTGTAGCTGCCTAAAGTAGATGCTAAAGTACAGTATTCTCGAGAACATTTGTGGCACAAAATATTATATCACTGGTCTTCTAAAAAATTTCGTTTTAAAAATATTAAAAAAATATCAAACCATAAAAACAATAAAAGTAATGCACAAAACACATAAAAATATTTAACATGACAAACATATATGCATAAAAAATTGGATACATTTTATTAAACTTAAGCAATAACAATTGAAGACTCTAGCATAAAAAATGACAACCCACATTTTAGTAAAATTTCACTTTCCTATGGCAAATGATTATATCAAACAAGAATTTTCAATTTGCTTAAGTAGTACAAGTCTTTGTTAAAAGTCGGCGACACAACTTAGGTTTACTTTCATTAAAAGCAACACATCCTTGCAAAAATATGAAAATATAGAAACTACAAAAATCTCAGTTAGTACTTTTTACCTCCCACTCTTTAATTTAGAATATTAATAAATAAAATAGATAAATCTTAATTTAAAATTGCTACACCACAAATTTGACAATAATTCAATTCACAGTAAAAATTAGATCATGAATATAACATTCTAAATATTATAAAACTAAAACTCCTATAAAAATGAAAAATATACATTGCAGTAAATTTTTTAATAACTGTAATGGAAAAAAAGAGGAATAGTTTTCAAAATATCACATACTATAAGTTTTTTTGTGAAAACTTTCAGAGTTTTAAGAAACTTTAAGTAACAACTCCTTATGAAAATAAACAATATTTCAAAATGTATCTTGAAGAAACAAGACATTTTAGTGCACTAAAATTCACCAACAATATCCATACTTTTAGCAGACATTACACTCATACAATTTTTTTTTAAAGCATAGGAAACATTAGTTTTGTTTTACAATTTTTTTCCCTTAAAGTATTTTATTTTTCAATATAATTCAATGAATGAAAAAAATAAAAAATGCATAAAAAAAAAACTTTTAATACATGTGTTGAGCTATTGTCTATCAAAATTAAACTCTAAGGTCAGTTGTAATCAAAAATTTGCCGTCTTATAATTATCAAATATGGCACTAAGGTTAAAAAATTTTCTACCAACAAACTTTTGGGAAAAAAAAAAAATTATTAAACAAACTATTAGTTTCAAAATCACTCGTAAAAAATTTATGATTTGGAAAAATTATTGCTTGGTTGAAAATACAATTATTGCACAATTTTTAGATTTTCCTTTAAAAAACAAATTTTTCGGACAAAAATATGTTTTTAAAATAAGTAATAACATTATAAAAATATATTATCACATAAAGTTTCATAATTACGAATCAAAACAAGGCCACATAGGTGCAATATCAACATCAAAAACAGTTTCATCTGTTGCTTGATCACTTTGAATACATTCGTTTACCTCTGAGGACACATGTTTGTGGATTATCAGCAAAGACTCCAAGAAAAAGCCGAAACCTGTAAAAGTTGATCAAAATAAGTAAGATGAGAAAATCAGCAAACAGTCTATTAATTTGAAAATAAAAAGTAAATACAGCGAAACCTCGGTTAAGTGGACATTCTTGAGACCGAAAAAATTTTCCGTTTACGGGAAGGGCACCCTAATAACGAAGTTTAACACCATGAATTTTTTAAGAATATTTTAAAGGATATAGAAATAGTTAAATAATCTACATTAACTATCTACAACGATATTTATTTAAACTTTAAAAAATATTTTTTTCTATACAAAAAATAGTATATGAAAAAGTTTGATATAAATACATAATTCTAGATATCGCTACAGATAAATGAATATAATTTTCCTTTTAGCAGAGATATTCGCGTTGGTCATATGATACCAAATATGAGCTCAGTCGGTTTTAACCCGCTAACCCCTACCTTTAATTAGGTACAAAATGTGGTTAATACCTACCTGAAAATAAACCTCCCAAGATGTACAGGAAAAAAAAGCAATGCATGGGTGCCCTGTGTCAGAATTCTTTCGAGCTATCAGCGACAAAATTCTAGCTCTAATACCTTTAATGCAAGATACTTTTAATGATAAGATACTTTTAATGCAAGATACTTTTAATGATAACAAACATATACGCTTCTAATTTAAAATAACAAAAGCGCTGTGTTAACAACAAAACAAAACATAATAAAAATCACTATTTATTTATTTCTTCTCAACTAGTAAATAATCATCACAATAAAAAATAACAATAATGAAATCTGTTGCCGAAAAAAAGATCGACGACGAAATCCCCCGAATCTGACTCCTCAAAAAGGGATTACTTAAATGCGTGTTTCGTTTCGAGGTTAGGTTGTTGTAATAAATAATATCGTATAAAAATATTGGATTTAAAAACTATGGAGAAAGCAATAATTGCCGAAAATTCAATAGAATCATTGCCTTAATAAGTAAAATTCTTTACTTTTTAAAAGAAATTTTTTCTGCAAGAACTCTACAATGTTCTGCGACAATGTCGCCGCGATTCTGCCACGGAGCATGGGGACCTTTGAAGTCAATTATCCACAATTGATCATCTATCAAGTGTCTGAATAAATGTTTCATTTATATGAACAACCCAAAGATTATACTTCTGTTCTCTTTTTTCACCCCAGCTGTGTTAAATACAGTCTCCAAATTGATAAGAAAATGAGAGAAATTTTTAGTGGGGAAGTAGCATTTAAAGCATTAAAGATTTCACTTCAAATTGAGGGGTCTTATAACCTTTGTTGTCCAGATGGAAACATCAAAGGATGCCACTGTCCGAATTATTTCACAAGAGCAGTATCATTCTCTCTGCTTTCTTTGCAAAGATAAGGCAAGGTGAGAGAAGGAAGATTGATTCTTTAGTAGTGAAATAGCTTAACAATATTTTTAGTTATGGATAAGGCAAAAAATTAACAGGCTTTAAAAATGGTGAAAAGCTGCATTTTTCTTGCAATGTAATATTATTGTTTCTTTTCTCTTGAAATTTAGAAAAAGTAGTGTTCGGTTTGAAGAGATAGAAAATAACGCTTCAGAACATAAATGACTGTTCGCGTCCGGTTATGGGAGTGTCCGCTTTGCGGAGAATGTGCATAATAGTTTATTCATAGAAGATTCACGGGGATTTGAAAATATGCCGCATTGAGAGGTGTCTGTTTTGCGAGAGTGTCCATAACAGGAGGTTTCACTGTAAATAAAAAAAAAGTCTATGCTTGAAAAATTTGGCTATAATTTCATACGGTGTTCTCAGAAGTTAAAAATAAAAAAATTACAGTAACTAAAAGGAAATTTTTCAAAATACACTAATAATTCTCACTCAAAAAATCAAAGGTAAGCACGATAATTGAATACTCATAATAATAATAAATATAATATATACAAAAATAATAAATATATTATTATAAATACATCTGTTATAAAATTCATGCAATAATTCATTTTCATGGTATTTTATTTAAAAAAAATTTAAATTTTTAACTGATCCATAAAAAAATATACTAATTAATAGGTTATGTATGAAACAACTTATCAGATAATAGGGGTTTGGCTTATTCACATACACTCTTTATTTTTTTTTTTTTAATAACTGTTTTGCATAAATATGGCCGAATTTCATTGAGACATTTCATTTCAAAGCATGAGTGGGGGGCTTGTGGACGTAACTTTTAAAAAAAAAACTTTAACAGTGTTAAATTGAACAAACACAAAACAAAAAAGATAACGTTTTTCTCTTTCAAGTAGTGCTCCACTTTTAATATCTTAATTAGCTTTCAAATGTTTTCTTTTTTTTCATTTGCACAAATGGCAAATGTTTTAGCATATCACAAAATTCAAATCTTGAATGAATTTTTAAGCATCCTTTATAATTAAAAAAATATTTTAAAATTATAGTTGAACAAAAATTTTTCGGGCTTGATAACCTCCATCAAAATAGAAAAATTATTGTTACTAAAACTAAACATCTTCATTTAAAATAATTGTACTTACATTTGATCAAGATTGCCATGATCATTTAGACAATCTCTGTTTGGACGAGCAGGAGCCCTGGATAGTTCCTGTTCGTATCTAAATTTTATAAAGAAAAATGATCCTTTAGTAGCAGTTTCAGTGTCATAAAACTATGATGCAATAAAATACTTTTTGAATCAGATTAACATTTATTGCATAAGCAAGCAAATTAAGAGAATTTCACTAGTATTATATTAGTCAAACCAGATCAAAGTGGCCTTCTGTGGTTGCTTTAGACAAGTAGAAAAATAAGTAAACCATATTGAGTGAAAGTAAGTAAATTAGCATAAACCAAAGTAATCGAATATTAGAAAAAAAATGGACAATTGTATCTCAACAGTATGCCAATATTTGATTGGGATATTTGCAAAACTTACATTTCTATGCATTCATAATACATGTTTGACATTCAAAATTGTAATTCATAGCTTATTTTTTCCTCTTTTGATATCAAAGTTCAAATTAGAATAGCCACATTGAACTGACTGTATTATAAGAAATGCAGTCATGCATTTCACCCATAGATCTCAATATTATCAAAAGACCAAGTAACACCACTATTATTATCTAGAATCAAGTATACGAGCCTTACATGAAATCATATCAATAATAAATACTTACTCATCCATTTCAATTTGCAACAATGCTAATTCCAGTTTTAGATCTTTGACTTCTTGTTTTAATTTCTTTTGTTCGTCATATAACGTTTTCATTTTATCTTCATTGTTGCACTGTCTTTGTTGTAGAGGTTTATATACGTCTATCATGTTTTGCAAACTGAACTAAAGTAAAATAATTAATAGATATTTTAAATTGCTTGTAAGAAAATATAAAGATATATATAGAATTCATAGACAAATAGTATAAAGTATATTCTCATTAAAGTTATAAGAAGAAAGATATCATTATTTAGATTAAACAACTTTAGTATTTTTAAGCAGGTTTAAGCATTTTTAAGGTGATAAAATTTTAGTGAGCTATGATAATTTCAGATCACATCCCATCAGCACTCCTTAGGAAAATAAGACAAAACATACCGATGCTTTCATAGCAGGTAGTTAATCTTTTTATTTAACAAAAAAAAAAAAAAAAACTATCTGAATTATAAATTTATCAATTATTAATCTAAATTTCTCAACAAAAAAAAAACCCTTTCTTTTTTGATAGGAAAACAAAGGTAAAAGGATATCGATCATTATTCACAGCAAAGCCTCAGCCTGTTTAAATTAAATTTAAAATATTGCAAGTGAGCGTTTCATTCTGGACACAGCTAGAAAAGTGTAATTAAGAAAATGGAAATAGCTTTTGATTCAATATTTCAAACTTCTTTTATGAACATTCTTTTTTAAAAGAATGAACTAGTGAATCCCAATAAAATCATAATGTGATATTGTCCATTTGCATAAATTAAGCGTATTTTAATAATTAATAAATCAGTCTCTTTTTAAAAAAAGTCTTCAAAAGACAGAATTTGTTTTTACAAGGTTGCTGTGTATCCTATAAATTTATAATAGTGGTAGTAAATTTATTAGATAGGAATTTAGATTTTTAAAACTTTGCTTTGTAGTTTAAGAGTTCTAATTACGAATAGATCACCTGAGAAGTTAAATCTGTTATAAACCCAGTCAATCCAATCTTGAAATGGACTTTGCTCCGCAATGGTTATGCCTGGTGTTTAAATAAATGAGAAAAAGCAGGAACAAAATTACTTGCTTAGTTGTAAAATTTTAGTTGAACATTGAAAAGGTGTATTTTTTGCAGTGTACATTTTCTAAACAAATCACTCATTTTGAGCTGTACCCATTTCTTAAACATAAATATTGAGTTGTGTTCAATTCATGAAACATGCATTTTGAGATGTATTTATCTTCTTGAACACCCACATGAAACAGTGTGAAGTTTGAATAAGTTTACCGTCATAAAATCTTGAAATTGAAGTGGACTGTATATATTGCATTCTTTGTTATAAGTATTTTGCAAAACAAATCTATTGAAACTATGTTATTAACAAGGCATTACATTAATTAAATATTTTAAATAAATTACACTTATGTAAAGAAATTTCACATAATTATATTTGCTAAAAAATGAGTTTCGAGAAACTTTATTTAGGAATAATTTTCACACATATGAAATGGTTAACGAAATAGTACACTAGACTACTATCTTCCAGTATCTGGTAAATGAGCTTGGGCTTCAAAGCAATCTAAAAGAAACTGTAACAGCTGGCGAGTGATGGCAAACAGGGACAATAGACCCCTATTATATTATAAACTTTTAATGTTTCTCATTCAATACAAAAATATGAAAAGCTTACTGACCTCACATGTTTCCTCTATCGACTTTTTTAGGTCATCAAAACTATCTTCCATGTTTTGTAGTTTTTCAGTTTGAAAAGTTATTTTTTCTTCAGATTGCCTTTTCTCATCCTTATAAGCTGCAATGACTTTTTGGGCCTCTTGATAACGCAGATGTAATGAAGTGTTTACTTTACTCAGATGTATAATTTTAGTATTCATCTAAAAAAATTAAAAATAATATTTTTATAATGCAGAAAATTAAAAATGAAATCTTATTGAATAGCTCTATTCCTTTATAATATAGCATGGCCATCATTAATTGTATCTCCAATAAAGATGATTTAAAAAGTGTAGTTGAAGACTCATTCATGATTTTGGCAAATAAATACTACAAGGGCAGATAATATAAAGTCAAAAACATAAAAATATTTTGCATTTAGTATTAATCATTTGTGAATATTACTACGGCTAGAAATGCATTTTTGTTAAGCAAAAGCTTTTTTCTAAAAATTATTCATTATCTTTTAAAGTTATAATATGTTTCATTCTTTACTCGTGAAACAGATTTCTTAAACTCATTTATTTCAGACTTTGTGTTTCTGTTTTAAAACAAATATGCTTAAGCAATGAAGAAGAAGATCCTAACATTTTTAAAAATTTTATTATCGTTAAGCATGCAAGATTTTTTTGTTTTGTTTCAAAATCATTCATCATCTTTTGAAGTAATTTCAGATCTCACCCTCTACTTGTAAAACAGATTACTTAAATTCATTTATTTAAGATTTTATGTTTCTGTTTTAAAACAAATATGTTTTAAGAGCTAAGAAGGAGATCCACACATTTTTGAAAACTATTCTAGGAGTGAAATATTAACTCATCAATAATATAATACAGTCGAACCCCGCTATAGTGAACCGTCTGCGGACTCAGTAATGTGTCCACTATAACCGATGGTTCACTATATCCAAATTTTTTGAAGAATATTTTTTGCATAAGACAGTTGAATGATTGAAAATTGGCTTTGCAATTTTGCATAAGTTATTTAAAAAATTATTAACTAATTAACAGATAATAAAGCAAAAATTGATGGAAAAAGTAATTACGTCGCTAAATATTAGTTTTATTTTCACTTTTTATGAAAAAAATTTGTGATTTTTGATTGAACACAATTTGATTTTAAATTGAGTTCATCAATTTTCTTATCTACAATGTGCAAAGAATGCAAGATTTTTACATTTTGAACAAGATTTCGAACCATCTTAACAAAGCATCTTCTACGTTTTTGCTTTCAGCTCCACGCAGTTTTTTCGATGAAACCATGTTTTTGTCGTATGCCGCAAGAATTGCACTTCGATTTTTCAAAATGTTTGAAACTGTAGATTTTGACAAGGAAAATTCCTTACACAGTGTCGATTGATTGGTTCCATCATCAATACGCTTTACAATTTTAACTTTGTCCTCTATCGAAAACGCTTTTCTCTTTAGAGAATTTGCCATTTTCACTGCTTTTGAAATAAAAATCTTGTCTCAAATAGATAATGTAAGAATATGAAGAGAGCAGCTGTAGAATGAGTTAAATTGTTCCCCTTCTTGATTGTCAAGGGGTGATTTGTAAAGAATATGGTTTGAACAGATAAGAAAATTCCAAAAATTCAGCAGGTGGCCAAGTTAACTAGTTGTAGAGCAAGCTTGGGGAAAAGAGATAAAGCGAGGCTTGTCAGGGAGGGGGGAGTATAAGATAAATGATCTGTTTGACATTTATTACAGTATAGTTAAAAGTGATAAGCATAAAGGAGAGTAATATGACACATTTTATAGGAATGCATTCATTTTCAGTCCCAACACCTACAAGTTTAAAGATGGAGGACTGAAAAAGATATTTAAAGAAATGAAATTTGAGTCCACTATAACCGAGTTTCCAAGTTCTAAGCTGTTCACTATAAGCGTTAAAAATAACATTATTTAAATAGGAATACGGACGGGACCGCTAAAAAAGTTCACTACATCCGAGTGTTCACTATATCCCAGGTTCACTATAGCGGGGTTCGACTGTAGTAAAAATTTACAGCAAAAATAATTTTTTGTTTGTTTTGCCTTTATCATAAATTAATAAGGGTATTTGTAAAATAAATGAAATACATTAATAAAATTTGCTTTTAATGGTATAAAATGCATAGCATTATTCAGGTATATAAGGATTATTTAATAATCGTTCAATATTATTCTAAACTAAAAACAGAATGTTTTCATGAAAAATTTTAAAAATTAACTAAAAGAAAAAAATTTATAACATTACTTGTTACTTAATCAAACTTCTTAACATACATTAAACAAGCATAGCTACGAACAATAATAAATCAATGAAAAATATTCTTCTTCTGATTTAAAAGCTCAGTACTACTTATATATTAAATAAAACAATCATTATATAAATGAAATAAGATAAAATCTACTCACTGAATCCAAAGTAGCTTGATCCTTCTCAAATCTGTCATCTTTCTGTTTTAAATTTGACTTCAATTTGGATATAACCTTTTCTTGATCTTTAATCACAGATTTCAAAGCATGATCTAAAAAATAAATGTGCCTATATAAACGTGTTGAGAAAATTAACTTAAAATTACTGATTTTTTTTCCTCTAATTTTTTTTCTTGCTTAGAGTTTACTCACAACAGGATTGGTTAATTTGCAATAGTAAAAAGATATTTTATTTTGAAAACAGCTATATAATACATGACTTTGAGTATATTCTAAAACTGGTTTCTCTATAACTCACTAAAATATTACTTAACATGTTTTTCAATTGTGCTCTTCATATGAGATCACACATTTTTTTAAAAGTTAAATTGTATTTTTAAAGATGAAAAATTATATAGCTTTTTTCAAATTTTTATTTACTTGAATATTATAATTTTTAGCTTGCACACAATGAATTGAAAAATAAAAATTTTACATTTTTACTTACCAACTTCAAGAGGAACATCTTTCTTTTCAGCTAATGTCTGTTTCAAAATGTTATTTTCAGTCGATAGTTTATTGATGATAGTTTTCAGATTTGAAGATTCTTGCACCCAAGAGTCTTCCAGTTCCTCAAAAGCCTATAAATATGTTTTAAAATATAACCAGTATTCAGTATGTCAGAAGCTAAGAAATGAACCAAAAGATATTTTTATGATTAATTAAAAACAATAAAGATAAAAAGTGGTGTGCAGAGGTGTGTGGGTAAGCAAACTCTGTCTTTAAATATCCTTGAAAAGGTGTATAATGATTGGATGGAATAAAATAAATATCTATTTAAAAAGAAAAAAAAAACATGTATTTATATAAATTAAATTCCTAAATTTTAAATTAATTATAAAGTTAAATTATTGTAGAATAAAAAATATTCCTAATTTTTTTTTAATTGAGAAGAAATTAAACTTTTAGTGAATAAATTTAACTTATTTGAAAATCATTTTTAATTCTTTAATTCATATTTTTAATGATATAAATGTAAAATTTACTTTAGTAATAAAATAAAATAGTATTAGATTTTAATTATTATAATGTTGTTAGTCATTGATCTGATGTCTCCTTCGGCTCAAGGCCTGGAGCCGTTGCTCCTTCTCAGCAGGCTAGCGAAAATTAGTTCCTTAATATGCATGGCTTTATGCATGGCTTCAAACTTTTTTATTTAAAAAAAAAAAAAAAAAACAGAAATCTAAGAATGTTATGAAATGTAATCATTGATTAAATATTAAATTCATCATTGTTTACATATTTACATTGATCGCGTGTTAGTATGTTTCATTTCAAGTTGGATCTTACTATTTGTATAATTAATTATCTATGCATAGTACTCATCAAGGGGAGATTTCCTTATTGGTACCAGAGCCAAAATCATTACAAATTTTGGATACTTTCTGGGTAACAACTTGCAAGAAATCGAAAAAAAAAAAAAAAAAAAACACAGAAGAGCAAATCTCTATATTAAGGATGCACAATCATTTTTGGACTGTGAGCTATAAAAACTACAAAACACAGCGCTGAGGATGCAACATTAACATAATGCAGTGTTCTCCTTAAGCTTTTCTAGAAGGGTGGCCCAGCCTTAGATCCCAATAAATGTGTCCTCTTTGTCTTTTTGTAAAAATAAGCCGCCATCCCATAAAGACACTGCCTTTTTATTTATATCAAATTTTTAAGAAAAATAAATTAGCTTTTAAAATAATAATTACACAAAAAAATTATCTGTGTTTATAGATTTGATCATTATTACTATTACAAATATTTACTTTGTTAGGATTATTTTCAACTAATTAATTCTCAATTGTTACTAATACAGACTTGGATAAATGTGATGATCATCACTGAAAATTATTATTATTTAATATGTTACTAATTGATAACTGAATTTTTTTTCTTTTTAGTTTCGTTACAATAATCGATAGCTAATTATATTTCACTACAAACAATGAACCCATTGCATAAACAAAACTTTCACATTGAAATGGTTTCATTCTGTTACTTAAAGAAAGACTGTGAACTCAGGGGTCTTTTGAGAGGTACCTATTTTGTGAAAATTAAAAATTATATTAAAGCAAAACAAAACTAGGGAAAAGTAAGAAAATATTTTCATAAATTGTTACTAAAAATAAAAATCATTTATGAGTAGTAAATTTCTATACATTTTTCTTCTCATATATTCAAAAAAAGAATTTTGCTATTGTATAATTTTCAGCTTAAAAATTGTATCCACATTTAAAAATCCATAAAAATCATTGTCCATAGCTTCAACTTGAATTTAATAAACACATGCATTTAACAGTACTAGTAATATAAGCTTTTACATTATGATAACATTCAGGACTAACTCATACGGAAAAAAATTTCATAGGGAAAAAAATGCTTCATAAAAAAATTAATATAAATTAGAATAAATTTACATTAATGCTTGAATTTTGACTTCCTGTAAAGTTTACAGAGGGAAAGCCTTATTGTTTCATTTTAAAAAACTCAGAGTAATTCACCCAAGATTTATCATTTTTTTATGGGGAAACAAAATCAAAATTTTAAGAGGCACAGAGGAGAATCTTGGAACTTGCTTTTTTAAAAGTATTTCGCGTAACTACCGTTTTTCCTAAAGTTGAATTTGAGAAAAAGTACTGTTAAAGGGGGATTTGCCCTGGACAGATCCCTGGAACTATATCAGTAACATAATGCTTCGGAACACGAATTAAAAAATTGTATGCCTTTTTTAATATATTTTTATTAAAAGTAATTCAAAGGCCAATTTAAAAAGCTTTGTGGGTTACTTTTGGCTCATGGGCTATAGGTTGTGCCCCCCTGCACCAGCTCTACACATATCTTTCATTTAGATCTTTTGATTGTTTAGGTTTCTGGCCAAGAGCCAGTCTTGGCTATATCGTACCTCCAACTAGGTAGATATTTTACAACTAGGTTCACAATTCTGTTTTGGTTTAAAACTAGATGGATGTATAAACGCCAATGTCCTTAAGGTATGAGAAAATGTTAAAGTGAGGATATCTCCAATTAGTGAAAACAATGATAGATGGAAGCTACCAAAATGGCACAGTCTCTAGTTTTTAAATTAACTACACTCAATCAAAATATGTATAACAGTTAAAGGTTCTTTACAATTTGTGCATTCTGGTTCGTTTAGAAAAAGGTGTTTATGAGTTACTCGTGTGTGGCCAATACGCAAGCGGTAATCTTTAGAAGATTAATAAAAAAAATATTTGGCATGGCGATTGTAGTTGACATGATCAGGTACCAATATGAAAATATCCCATTAATATTGTGCAAATAATTTAAATTTTTAGGTTGTACTTAATTTACTAAATTTTGTAATAACTCAAAGAATTCCTAAATCATATAGAACGAGATTTCGACCAATACTGTATTATTTAATATAAATGATTGCGTTTACTTGTTTCAAACTTAAGATTTCTTCTTCTTTCATAAGTTTGTCAGCTGACAGGTGAGTGCATTTGAGTTTTAGATCAACATATTCCTTATCTAATTGCTCGGTTCTCCTAACACTTTCTTCTAATAACTCTAACACATGTTTCACCTTATTTATGAGAAGGCTAGCTTCTTCAACACCAGTAATAGCTACTATTTTTTCAAATTCTTGAAAAATATCACAGGCATTATCATACACATCTTTTACTAATAAATTTCTATCTGAATTAGACATCTTGAATATTTCGAAGTAATATTCGTGTATTTATTTAGTCAACAAGATTTTTCATTAATGTCAAATATGTAATGAAATATATAGAATCGAGAGAAGTTTTTTGAGGGTTAATATTCCTGATTTTACAAATCAATCAAAAATGATTTGCTTTTCGATAAAACAAACAAGGAAATAATAAAAACAAACAATATCAAATCACGTAGGTGAGTTGTTCTCTTCCTGAAAATAAGTTTACGTTTCCAAAAAATGAGAAAAATAATTGAAGCTAATGAGGAAGTAAAAAAAAATTTCCTCATTTCTTGCAAATGCTAGTTTTCATAATAAAATAAATCATCAAAACATTTAAAAAAATATTTAAACAATGACGCGTCGAAAGTTTTAATGGAAAAATATGTTTTTGGCAATAGTATATCTATATTATTTACTGCATGATTATGAGCCTTAGCCAATCAAATTTAAGATTTCTGCACAATCCACGAATAAGAGTGAATATTTTCAGACACACCCTTCTTATTCTATCGATTTCTTAAATATAGTAATACGGAGAAATTTATACCGAATCCAAAACAAATTAAGTTTTATATCCGTTTAGTTTTAGACAAAAAGATTTTTTAGATATTTTTTGATTGCGTATTATTGTTTACTAGTAGGTTTTATTTTTGTATTTATTATTATTAATGAAATTAATGTCTCTAATGTAGTATTGTATTAAGTGTTTATTTATAGCTAGTATCACATTTTATCAATATGTTGAAGTATTCTAAAAAAATAATAATACTGTAAGAAATTAATCTTTTCTTTCTTTTCTAATTTATAGATAAGCATTTCAAGCCGAAAGCTCTTCAAAATCGTGCTTATAAATTAGTGAATGGCAAGTTACAGAAGCGTGGCTGGAGATGAAATTTGTAAGATATTTTTTAATTTTAATATGCAATTTTTAACCTTCATTAATGAACGAAATTACTAATTTTTTAAATGAAAAATAAATTAGACACAGTTAATGTTATAATTAATAATTTTTGTAGATAATTACCTTTTATTTACTTGTGTTTATTATAAATCAAGGAGTACAAATGAGAACAAACGCTCTTTAAAAATAAGCTTAAATTTCATACATTTGTGTTTGGAATCTATCAATAACTTATTTAGTGAAATGTTTTCAGTTATTTTTTGTGTGTGGTATGTTCTTTTTGTATGTTAATTTTTGAGTTTCTAATTGTCAGATAACAAATTTATTTAGATTTTATTAATTTTTTTGAACTCCTGACGTAAGTGAAATAAAAATGCTTTTTCAAAGTTTCTGGGTTTTGTTAACATTGTTATGCATGTGGATGATTAAAATTTCCTTATTTCAGAAATAATAATTTTTTTATGCCGCATATTTTTTTTCACTATAACAATTCAAGTAATTGTATTGGTTGTTGCAAAATACAATTTTTTTTTCATTCTCTTTATAAAAATTATAATGGGTCTGTTCCATGACACAGATCTTTTGGAGCTGATCCAAATTTTTTCAACTTTTAAAAAATTTGATAGTTAAAGGTTTTTAATCCCTTAAAGGTTAATTTTTCAATTGATTTTATTCATAATTTTGATGTGAATCAGTATTTTAAATGTTTCTGTACGAAAATTAAACTGCAATAAATGGTTCAAATCTGTATTTTTCGGTTAGCTGGGTGACAAAATATTGTATCGTCTTTGCCAACTATTTTCTTTCTTTTTTTTTTAAGCTCATAAAAAATAAAAAAAATTAAAAAAACTTAAATTTCCTAAGGCTTGTCAGACTCAAAAGTTACCTTAAAATCTTAAAGAATAATAAAATACAATTCCTGATTTTTACAAACTTAGGAAATATTCTTACTGAGTGTGATTTGATCGTTCTACTTTAAGTACGTCAATCAAATTCTTATATTTGAGATCTATATTTATATGAATTTGTATTCTGATGAAAATGTGACAAAAATACTGTCAGTTCAGCGTTAGAAAATATTTTGTATTAAAATGAAGTTTGTTTTTAAAAAGTTTTAATTCTATAATACTAAATGAATTTTTATTCTGATGAAAATGTGTCAAAATATACTGTCAGTTCAGTGCTCGAAAATATTTTGTATCAAAATGAAGTTTGTTTTTAAAAGATTTTAATTCTATAGTAAATCATTTATTTATAACAAAAAGTAAAGGACAGAATATCTCCACTCTTCTCTGAAAGTGGAAACCAAACTTTTCAGTTTGTTTTCTAACAGTATTGTCAGAAAAGTTTGGAGCATGGTCCAAAAACTATATTGGGAAACTGAGCGATTTTATCCTGATTGTACCAGCTTTAATTGCTAAGGTTCCACTGCTTGGTTCTTGTATTTTGTGCTTGGTTCTTATTCATACCGCAAATTCTGAATCACTCATTTCAGTTAACAATCATTTCTCGAACTATTTTATTAGCGACTATTTCACAGTGAATCCGTCTGGCTTTGAAGATTATTTTTTGGAAGTTAATAAGATTGATTTTCACTTTGTTTGTAAAATTTCACTATTTTAGTATGATATCATTTCGCTTTACAAACTTCTCATCACACATTTCACATTCAATTATTGACAATTCACTCGTTATTCTATGCGGATTTGTGATCTAATTTTTTCAGTTATTTCTACTCTTTTTTCATATTTTTTTAATGATACATTATCATATACGAGAAAATTCGAATTGTGCATTTGTAGAATTACTTTATAACATGCTCTATTTGTGAATTTTTTTTAGTCCTTATGGTTTTGTCAATCGCATTTTAAATTTTTCCAAAATGTAAAGTGTTTGCAAACTCTAAAATCGAGTGCGTTATTTGTGGCAGTTATAATCCTTTCATGCGAGACTTGAGAAAAAAATTTAAATTTTTTTGCTGTGTAGTGAGATGCCGAATTTTGATTGAGATTTCCAATTTTTTCCCCGAGGTTATAGTGGAAATTAAATTAATAGTGAACAAAAATCTGAAACCAAGTAAAAATCATAAATAAGCAGAAAAGTGGAGAATTTGCATCCCTGTATATTATTTTTTAATAGGTTGCAAATGTAAAAAGAAAAAGAAATTTGAAAGGGAAAAATAGTTTTGTTTATTTTGATTGTTAAAAAGGACCTTGGCAAAGTTAGTTATTGATAACTGATATCAGTACAAAAATACCCCGGCTAAAAATTGTCATTTGAACTTGCTTTTTCTGTGATTCATCATAATAGATAGCACGATAACCAGGGATGGGCCCTCTAAATACGTATGAGGCCCTTCATTGGTCAATCTGCTGTGCATGAGGCTCTTCACTGAAAAAGGTTGTGCACCCCTACTTTAAAATAATNAACACTGTCAGCTCAGCGTTAGAAAATATTTTGTATTAAAATGAAGTTTGTTTATAAAAAGTTTTAATTCTATAATACTAAATGAATTTTTATTCTGATGAAAATGTGTCAAAAAATACTCTCAGTTCAGTGCTCAAAAATATTTTGTATCAAAATGAAGTTTGTTTTTGAAAGGTTTTAATTGTATAGTAAATCATTTATTTATAACAGAAAGTAAAGGACAGAATATCTCCATTCTTCTCTGAAAGTGGAAACCAAACTTTTCAGTTTGTTTTCGAACAGCATTGTCAGAATAGTTTGGAGCTTGGTCCAAAAACTATATCGGGAAACGGAGCCATTTATTTCCTGATTGTACCAGCTTTGATTGCTATGGTTCCACTGTTTGGTTCTTGTATTTTCTGCTTGGTTCTTATATTTATAACATATCGCAAATTCTGAATCACTCATTTCAGTTAACAATCATTTCTCGATCTATTTTATTAGCGACTATTTCACAGAGAATCCGTGTGGCTTTGAAGATTATTTTTTGGAAGTTAATATGATTGATTTTCACTTGGTTTGTAAGATTTCACTATTTTAATATGATGTTATTTCGTTTGACAAACTTTGCATCACACATTTCACATTCAATTATTGACAATTCGTTCGCTATTCCTGAGGATTTGTAATCTAATTTTTTCAGTTATTTCTACTTTTTTTTTCGTATTTTTTTAATGATACATTATCATATACGAGAAAATTCGAATTGTGCATTTGTATAATTACTTTATGACACGCTATATTTGTGAAATTTTTTTAGTCCTGATAATTTTGCTAGTCGCATTTTAAATTTTTCCAAAATGTAAAGCGTTTGCACACTCTAAAATCGAGTGCATTATTTGTCGCAGTTATAATCCTTTTATGCGAGACTTGTGAAAAAAATTTATTTTTTTTTTGCTGTGTAGTGAGATTTCGAATTTTGATTATGTGATTTCCAGTTTTTTTTCCCTGGTTATAGTGAAAATTAAATTAAAAGAACAAAAATCTGAAACCAAGTAAAGATCATAAATAAGCAGAAAAGCGGAGGATTTGCATCCCTGTATATTATTTTTTAACAGGTTGCAAATGTAAAAAGAAAAAAAAAATTGAAAGGGAAAAATAGTTTTGTTTATTTTGATTGTTAAAATGGGCCTTGGAAAAGTTGGTCATTGGTAACTGATATCAATACAAAAATACCCCCACTAAAAATTTTATCATTTGAACTTTTTCTGTGATTCATCATCATAGATAGCATGATAACCAGGGTGGGCCTTAGCTTTCTCAAGAAGTTTTTTTCAGGCCAGTCTTTTTCTAGGCGCCATCTATCCATCTCAAATTCGGTCTGCCTTTTTTCTGTGGGCCAACTGGTCTGGCATTAAAAAGTTTTTAATCGTACGGTCTCCATTCATTATGATAACATGGCCTGCCCATTTTATTCTTTAACGCTTAAGGAACTTAATAATGTCAGGCTCTTTGTGTGAGTGATAAAGCTCTAAATATGTTTTTTCTGTTATTATTTTATAAAAAGTTTTTTGTTTATCAATCTGATTGCTTCCTACTTGTAAATACCATTTTAGTGTGGAAATGAAACTGATTTTCTCTGAGTAACCACCTAATGAAAGAGTACCCAATAGACTGAAAGTTTACAAATCTTTCAACTACCTTTATAACTTTTAATTTAGAAATTAGTTGTAATGCCATAACAGTACAGAAAATGAAAAAAAGAACAGTTTCTTTTTATACGATATTACTACCATTTTGTCTATCTTGGAGTGTTTTATTAGCATCATTTTGGTATTGCTAAAGCTAAAAGATCCCTAAGTTGCAAATTTCTTTTTCTGTCCTACATTTTTTTTAAGCTATAAATATTCGTTATTTGTGAAACAAAATTTTATGTCATAAAAGATAAATATTTAAGCTTAAGTTTTTTGTTTTTAAAATTATCACAATTCGTTTAAAACTAAGTTATAGTTTTTGGGTTTATGAAAATTAGATTTTGTTAATATTTAGTTTTTGCTAGGTTAAGTTTTATTTTCCATAAAGAGAAAAAATATTTGAATATTTGTTTTGTTAGATTATTGGAAAGCTATAAACTTATTTTATATTAAGCAAATTTCTTTAGCAAAATATGTCTTTAAATTAGCTTAAAATTAAAATGTATTATAATAAAATATTCCTTAAATATTTTCCAATTTAAAACAATAATATAAAGTATAGAATAACTTGTAATTGATGATCAACAATTGAAAATTTCAATATTAGCTTTTTTAATTCCTGTGTTATTGTATATTTTAGCCTCAGCCTCTCTTATTACAAATTTAGTACCTATTCATTCAAATAAATCCAAAGCTGCTGGATCCGAATCTTGGTGTTGTGACTTTTCATCGGATGAGTCATACTTTGCTTGGTCTTCTGGAAATTGTGTTGTTACTATCATTCCTTGGAGTTTTTGTAAAGCAACATTGTAAGTAAAACATAATTTGTACGGTTTGTTTTCTTTTTATTCTAAGGACAGTGCAATTTAGCAAAAGTAGTGATATGTTTTTGATTACTTTGTCTATTAAAAAGTAATTTTTTAAGACTTGCTAATTAAACTATTTAAAACTGTGCACAATAATTGTAATTTTAGACAGTTTTAATGTAATATAAATTATTGAATATTTTCTGAGTTATTGATGTAAATTTGATATTTTTATTTATGACTTAACATGTTTTTTTTAACAATATGATGAGTATTTTTTAATTTTTTAAATAGGTTTAAGCACAAAGAAGTTAATGTACCTTTCAAGCCAGGAATTGGGTAAGATTGTTTTATTCGAAAATTTTATTGTATAAAATGTTTTCAATTACTTTAATTATTTCATATTATTTTTATACTATCTTCACAATATTTTGTTTTAATTTATTAATATTTTCCATTTTTCCATTAATGCTTTGAATGGTTTATTCAATATATGCCTACATTAAAATGTTTTCTATCAGAGTTACTAGAAATATTCTAAGTTTCTTTTCCTTGCTTTGCAAAAGCTATAATTGCTGCCGAGTGACATAAAAATGATTATACTACTGTAAAACACTAGGATTTTTTTGAAAAGTATATCATTAATTATTCATTGCTATTATTTAGTAGCTTATATTGCATAACCTCAAAACTCCAGATTACTCGAGTGTTTGGGGAGAGTTCAGATTTTGAAAAGTTCTGAATTTTAGGTATTTTACTAAGTTAATAGAGGAGTCTTAAGTTATGGGAATAAAATAGTCTTCAAATGTGTGATTCTATTTTATTATGACTGGTGAATTCCTACAATTTAAAATTGACTTAACTAATTTTTTTTCCTGTTATGAGCTTGAAAAAAAAATGGTCCAGATTTTTGAGGATACGTCAGCAAATTATAATTAATATAGCTAATTACTAAAAAGATCTTATGTTGTTAGGGGATGTAAAACAATATCAATTCAAGTATCAAATCAATTTTTCAGTAAAATTAGTTATTCTATTTAAATATTAAGTAATGAAAAAAGCCACAAATTATGCAACTTGCTTGATATGTAAAGCAGTCATTAAATAATTACCAATGAAAATACATAAAATGTTTAATATTGGGGAATCATTTACGAGATAATGTGTATATAACCCTTTTGAATTCTCTTAAAGTTTTTTGGTATTATAATTTCTTTACATATTAAACAAAATAAATAAATTACATTGCTCACTATTTTATTGTTACTGAACTAACTGGGTCACTTGTTGAGAGTTGTAGCCTTGTTTCCCTAAAGTAAGATTTAAAAAAAAAATGAGTTTGATATGTATGTATCCTTTAGCAAATCAGAATTGTGTGAAATTGGTATAAATAATACTTATCATTACAATGTTTTAAGAGAAATGCCTTGCTTAGTTAATTTTCTGGTCAGTTTATTTTCTATTTTAATGTTTTGAACAGAAAAACTATTATAGTGTCAAATAATTGTTACTGACTTTGAATTTCATAATTTTTATTAGAGAGCCGTTGTTTCTGTAATGGTATTTAAAGTATGGATTCTTAAATGTTCACTTTGATTATTTTTTAATTTTTATTATAGCATAATTTGCTGATTTTTTAAATTTTTTTTAATGGTTTTGGTTTGTCTTATTCTTTACACATATTCAGTATTTTAATTGACCCTTTAATTTTCTTTGCGTTCCTTAATTTTCTCAAACGTTTTGCAGAAGAAAATTTTTTCATACATTAAAAAATTTAATTAAAAAAAATTAAACTTTCAAAATGGAACAATTGCTTTGACTTTAGCTTATTATTGCTCAAATCTCAATTGTTCAATAATATTTTGTCTGTAGTTATTTGTGATAAACCAGCAAAAAATTATTGAGGAAAAAAAATTCTTCAAAACAAGTTATGTGAATTGAAAATGTTGAAAAATTTGTATGTATTTGATATTCAATTCATAATTTTAAATCTAACATTTTCTAACTATCAAAAGAAGAAGAAAAAAAGTGTCTCATACAAATGTATTTGATAAAATATTTTTTAAAAAATAATCTATAATAAAATTAAGCAAATTTGACATTTTCTTCTCTACATTGCAGAAAAATACTTTTTAGTCGGGCCAAATTATCAAACAATTGTTAATTTATGTTAAATTATTATATCATTAATTTATGTAATACTCATAAGTAATTTATAACAAAAAATTAATTCTTATGAACTGTTGCCTTTTTAAAAATAGAAATTTTATAGGAAAGTTATTGATTAAAATTTCTTTATTTTTTTCCAATATATTCTTAATTACTTGTTTCAAGAACTAAAACATTGTGCCTAAATTGCGCAAAAAAATATTTATTTAAAGTTGCTCTATTGAAACTGTGTGCTACGGTCCAATATCAATTACAGGATTCTCGTTGATAGCAAACATGAAGTAGAAGATTGCTTTGGCTGCAACACTATTTCTGTGTTTACTGGTCACCTCATTCGCTCTGTGGCATTTGGTTCTTCTTCCTTAAATTATGGTGATAAGCCATGTTCTCCTTTCTGGTCCCGTCTTTGTTCTTCCAAAGATTTGGTTCTGGCAACTGGCCATATTAATGGACGCATCAGAATATGGGATGTCTTGACAGGTATTTTTAAAAACTATTTGAAATAGTGCATTAATAACATTTTGAAATGTGTGGTACTGAATTCATAATATTTTCTCATTGGTAGGGTAATAATAATTAAGTACATTTGAGACTGAGATGATAAGTAGCTGTATTATTGCATTTCTCTTTTATTAAATTTCATATGAGTTTTTATTTTAGTTAAAATAAAATACTATTAAAATTTCGTATTTTATTTCCTAAGTACTATTTTCAAATTTTAATGATTTAAAAGAAAGAAAAGTTTGGTTATTAAAATTTATTTTACTTTAAGCATTCCTTTAATTAAAAATTGAGCTTTAAAAGTTTATTTAAGTTTATTGTTTGGAATTGTTTTTAATACAAGAATTTTTATAATGTAATAATAATAAAAGCTTTTTATTAAATTTTTTTCTTCAGAATATTCTAGTAATTCTTCAAGCAACTAAATATGTACATAAATGAATATACAGTAGTCCCTTTATATTAAAATTTTGAATCGGATTGTTAAATAACATTCAAAATAGTCTCCGTATGACAAATTGATTGTTCTTTCTTGTACATACTTCTTTTTGCACTCATATTATTAATTTAAAGCAATAATGCAGTACAATAGAATTATATGTAAATTACCCATGAATGGGAATTACCCGTTTCAAGTATTTTCTTACAGTACCTATGTATAATTTTATTTTTAATTAAAAGTCATTATTATATATTTTTGAAATTATCACACCAACTGAAAATTTTTAACATTTGCTTAAATAGCTGCAATAGCTCCAAACCTCTGTGTTATAAAATTTTCTCTATAATGAATTTTTCAACTGGAACCTACAGATTTTGTTATGTTCTCTGTAAATATATTAGTACATATATATTTATCTAAGTATTGTCTTGCTTTTAATTTCTAGCAGTAAAGCAATTTTTTTTTACAAAAGTAATTTAGAATTTCTTTAATTTATACTTTCTAATATTTTCATTTACATTTTTACTTTTATTTATTGCAACTTTTGCCTTATCACATTTTTAGGTATGACAATTGAAATTGGTGATATGGGGCTGATATGAATGCTAAATATTCTTATATGAATGCTATATGTTCTTATTTTATTCTAATTAAGTTTAAATTATTAATGTTTTTTATAATTGATTTTTGTGTATGGGGACATATATTTATTTTTAATTTTTTTTTCAAGGCAAACTTATTCTTCAACTTATGGACCATAGTGATATGGTGTCTCACATGACATTCAATCCACTTGGTAATCTTGTTTTAATTTCCTCATCTTATGATGGTACACTCAAAGTATGGGATTTGCATAATGACGGAAATATGTTTCGAACACTTAAAATGAACAACAGACCTGTTTATTCCTGTTGCTGGTCACATGATGGAAAAACAGTTGTGTCTGTTGGCATGTGTAAATTGGTAAAAATAATCTTTATTCTCTTTCATTAAATTTTTTTTGATAAAGAAATTTTATTGAAGAAAGTAATTAAAAACAGTAGTTTTTTTTCCTAATGTTTTTACATTGATAATTTTTATTACAGTTTTTAAGGATTCATTAAATTTTAATTTAAACTTAACAGAGATAGTGTGTTACTTAAAAATGAATATTCATTTTATTATGAACTTATTTTATTTGCAAAGAATTAGAATTAAATTTTTGCTAAGTACTAAAAGTTACTCTCTAAGAATGATGTTTTCATAACTTTAAAACTAGTTGTTTCTTCTAAGGTTAGTTAAGTTACAAGCCAANTGTTGTTGTTGTTCATTTACGTCGCACTAGAGCTGCACAATGGGCTATTGGCGACGGTCTGGGAAACATCCCTGAGGATGATCCGAAGACATGCCATCACAATTTTGATCTTCTGCAGGGGGGATGGCACCCCCGCTTCGGTAGCCCGACGACCTGCACGCGAATATATTTGTTCAGAGAAAGTATGCTTTTGTGTCTGATGATTTCGTAATTTATTACAGTCAAACTCGTTTATAACGAGCACAAAGGGACCGTAACATGTACTCGTTAAATCCGAGTGCTCGTAATAAACGGGTACTTAAGACAGGCGTGCAACCAGAAGAGGGGGGGGGTTTGGGAGGTCAAATGATTGAATTTACTTAAATTTTAATTAATACTTACTTACTTTAATTACATTAATTAATTTAATCGCGTTTTTTTTATTTCGCGAACGTTTCTTATCATTTTGAAAAAAAAGATAAGACAGAAAGACTAGAAAGATGAGAAAAAAGATAGCAAGACAGAAAAATATTGCTCGCTAAAACCGGGTCTTGCTCGTTAAAAGCGACTTCTGTTCCATAGACTTAACATTGATCCAACCAAATATTCTCGTTTCCCTCGTTAAATCCGAGTTCTCATTAAATCCGAGCTCGTTATAAACGAGTTCGACTGTACTATCAAAATTTCATATTTTTTTTTCCTAAATACTGTTTTCAAACTTTAATATTTTTTAGGATGTGAGATAGTAATTTGAGTTAAAAGAAAGGAAAGTTGGGTTATTAAAACTTATTTTATTTTAAGCATCCATTCAAATAAAAATTTAGTTTTAAAAGTTTAAGTTTATTGTTTGGAATCGTTTTTAGCAAAAGAATTTTTATAATCTTATAAAAAATGCATATGTCTAAAATAATAACAAAACCTCTAAATTTTTTTAAGAATGGTCTTGTAATTCTTCAGGCAACTAAATCTATACATTAATGTATTTACCCCTTTATATTAAAATTTTGAATCAGATAGATTCGAAATAGTCTCCGTAGGACAAAGTCTTTCTTGCATGCGATTCTTTCTGCAATCACAGCAATAATGCTGAACAATAGAATTATTTGTGATTTACCCATGAATGAGAATTCCCCATTTCAAGCATTTTCTTACAATGTGTATGATTTTATTTTTAATTAAAAGTAATATTTTTTTGAAATTATCACACATACTATAAATGTTTTTACATTTTACTTAAATAGCTGCAATAGCTCCAAACCCCCATATAATAATATACACCTCATAAAATTTTCTCTATAAAGAAATTTTCAACTGGAACCTACAGATTTTGTTATAGAGACTTCTCTGTATATATATATTAGTGCCTATATATTTATCTAAGCATTATCTTTTTATTTCTTGCAATAAAACATTTTTTTTATATATAAAAGAAATTTAGAATTTTTTCAACTGCCGGAAAACAGAATCTTTCATGACTCGTGTTATCTTTAAACCTTTTTTGAAAAACTTTTGAACAGTTTGCAAGATATTTATACTTTTCTAAAATTTTCATTTACATTTTTACTTTTATTTATTGCAACTTTTGCCTTATCACATTTTTAGGTATGGCTATGGTGATATGGGGCTGATATAAATGCTAAATATTCATGTTCTTATTTTATTCTAATTAAGTTTAAATTATTTATGTTTTTTTATAGTTTAATTTTGTGTATGGGGTATATTTTTATTTTTAATTTTTTTTTCAAGGCAAACTTATTCTTCAACTTATGGACCACAGTGATATGGTGTCTCACATGACATTCAATCCACTTGGTAATCTTGTTTTAATTTCCTCATCTTATGATGGTACACTCAAAGTATGGGATTTGCATAATGACGGAAATATGTTTCGAACACTTAAAATGAACAACAGACCTGTTTATTCCTGTTGCTGGTCACATGATGGAAAAACAGTTGTGTCTGTTGGCATGTGTAAATTGGTAAAAATAATCTTTATTCTCTTTCATTAAATTTTTTTTGATAAAGAAATTTTATTGAAGAAAGTAATTAAAAACAGTAGTTTTTTTTCCTAATGTTTTTACATTGATAATTTTTATTACAGTTTTTAAGGATTCATTAAATTTTAATTTAAACTTAACAGAGATAGTGTGTTACTTAAAAATGAATATTCATTTTATTATGAACTTATTTTATTTGCAAAGAATTAGAATTAAATTTTTGCTAAGTACTAAAAGTTACTCTCTAAGAATGATGTTTTCATAACTTTAAAACTAGTTGTTTCTTCTAAGGTTAGTTAAGTTACAAGCCAAAATTACACTGGCATTTTGAAAAAAATTTTAACTATACAAAAATCTAAATTTTGCATTGTTGTTCAAGCAATAATCATGTCTATTCACTGTAGTGCTGCTTAAAGACATAAAATTTTTTAGACATCCAAGTCTCGTATGATTTCATTAAGAAAACTCTTGGTGATTGTTTATTCATTTAATTAGGAATTAGTTACTTTAAGTATATTAAAAGCCCTAAATAAGGAAAACTGAATAATTATTCAGAAAAAATACAGCAGCTGCTTGAAAAGTTTATCCAAGGATGAAAAGTCTTAAATAATAGAACATTTGTTCAGGATTTTATAAATTTGATTAGAGACAGGCTAATTAAATTATTTTTTATTTATGACTCAGAAATTCTTGCTCTTTAATTATTTAAATTCAAACAATCAATGTTTTTTAAATCACTAAAAATTTGAAATCTGGGAGATTTTAAAGTACATTTCAGTGAGTTTGAGTAAATTATTTTTAAAGTTTATATGTTAACAATAAATATGGCCTTGCCTTTATTTGTTATCTGCTAGCTCTCAAAACTCTATAAATCCTTAATGCTCATTTAAACTGTTCATGCTATGGCATTTGCACACTTGGGTTTTAATTTGCTACCATAAAGTGGACTATAAAAGTTACTTGTCAATTGCTTATTGCCAAATGTACTTGGAGCTTTCCTTCACTCTGAGGAAATTCAAAAATTATCAATTGAAACCTACATGTTCTAAAATCTGTAAAATTTAAAAACTTAGCAAAAATTAAACTCTCATATTTAAATAAGACTAAAATAGAATCAAGGTAGCACAATTGTTTTCAAAAGTGTCACTTAGAATCTTTTTTCCACTTAAATATCCTATTATTGTGATTTTAATAAACAAAACAAACTTTGCATGAATTATTTATCACAATAAATTCTAAATATTAGGTTACATTGATACACATCCTTTCTAAATTATTTGCACTCTCAATGCACTGCGATTAAGTGCTGGCACTTTTTGCCCAACTGACAAATTTACAAATAATAATACACAGATGACAAATTTATGTTAATTTGGATACTGATGCTAAACTGTAAGATGAAATGACAAATTTTAAGTATAAATTGCAACCTTTCATTAATATTTGTAGGTGTATGTTTGGGACATGAAGAGCTTAAAAGTGAAATTCATGCTTGAGGGTCATCATCATGATGTTGTTTCCTGTGCCTTTTCTCCAGATGACTGTCTCATAGCTTCCGCTTCCTGGGATACCCGCGTCATCCTCTGGGATTCATTTAATGGACAAGTGCTCAAATGTTTTGGGTGTGTATGATTTTTGTCAAATTTTACGATTATGGTTTTGTTATTTCATAAATGAAATATTTCATTAATAATTTAATCATACTAAATTTTTATATCTAATTTAGAACACAAAACTTTTTGAAATTGTTCTTCGTTTATAAAAAAAATGTTGAACATCAATTTTTTTCTTCTAATTATCTATGTAAAAGTGTGCGGAAAAGGGGTATTTGTTAGTGTTAAATATGATTGTGCGTTACTGGTATGATTGTGTGTTTCTTCAGTGACTTGAAAACCCTGACCTTCTCCAGGCATCTCTATCCTTAAGAATGTATAAGTTATTCTCTGCGCAGTAAATCTATCTTAGCGGGAATCTACTCTGGGGTCTTTTATTCCATGGGCTTTGACAAAAAAACCCCTTTCTTACAGCATCAATCTTCCTTTAATCTTGCCAGGTGGCCAGTTTATTTAATTCTTTGGATTTTGATGAATTTTTCAATGTCTGGTTCTTTAAAAATATTGTAAATCTCTAAATTATTCCTTCTCCATGAATGGTTTACCTGAACCCCGCCAAGTATACTTTGCAAACTTTTTATCTCTAAAAGTCCCCATAACCTTTGCATCACATAAAGCTAATGGCCAAGTCTCCAATGTTTTAGTTAAAATAGATCTTATTAGAGGCGAATTGTGTATTTACGTGATTAAAATGTAAAACTAGAGAATATCTTTTCTTACTAAATCATACAATCAATTATTTCAACTCTGTTTCTCAACCACTGTTTTGTGGATATTTGTATTAAAATCAATATAAATTTTTATTAGTACAGTAGGGAACCGATTATCCGGAACGATCGGGACCATCGCTATTCCGGATAACTGATTTTTCCGGTTTTCTGAATCACTACAAAAAGCCTTTAAACCCAACTAGAAAAAAAAAAATTTTGGAAATAATCTGAAAAAGAAGAAAAAACGATGAAGTAATACACTAATGATTATTTCCAAAATGATGGTAAGGTNGATTTTAATAAACAAAACAAACTTTGCATGAATTATTTATCACAATAAATTCTAAATATTAGGTTACATTGATACACATCCTTTCTAAATTATTTGCACTCTCAATGCACTGCGATTAAGTGCTGGCACTTTTTGCCCAACTGACAAATTTACAAATAATAATACACAGATGACAAATTTATGTTAATTTGGATACTGATGCTAAACTGTAAGATGAAATGACAAATTTTAAGTATAAATTGCAACCTTTCATTAATATTTGTAGGTGTATGTTTGGGACATGAAGAGCTTAAAAGTGAAATTCATGCTTGAGGGTCATCATCATGATGTTGTTTCCTGTGCCTTTTCTCCAGATGACTGTCTCATAGCTTCCGCTTCCTGGGATACACGCGTCATCCTCTGGGACTCATTCAATGGACAAGTGCTCAAATGTTTTGGGTGTGTATGATTTTTGTCAAATTTTACGACTATGGTTTTGTTATTTTATGTATGCAATATTTCATGGGATAATTTAACCATGCTAAATTTTTATATTTAATTGAGAAGACAAAACTTTTTGAACTTGCTCTTTGTTTATGAAAAAAAAAATGTTGAAAATTTTTTTCTTCTTATAATTATCTATGTAAAAGTGTGTGGAAAAGGGATATTCATTAGTGGTAAATATGATTGAGCATTACTGGTATGATTGTGTATTTCTTCAGTGACTTCCTTTTCCAGGCATCTCTATATTTGACGACTTCTCTCCAGTCTATATCCTTAAGAATGTATAGGTTATTCTCTGCTTAGTCGATTCATCTTTTTAGGGATCTACTCTGGGGTCTTTTTCTCCATGGACTTTGCCAAAAAAACTTTCTTACATCAATCTTCCTTTGTTCTTGCCGGGTGGCTAGTCTATTTGATTCTTTGGATTTTGATGAATTTGTCAATATCTGGTTCTTAAAAAATCCTGTAAAGCTCTAAATTATTCTTTCTCCATGAATGGTTTACCTGAACCCCACCAAGTATACAGCAAAATTTTGATCTTTTGAGTCTCCAGAACCTTTGCATCACTTAAAGTTAATGGCCCAGTATCTGATGTTTTTCTTAAAATAAATCTTTTTAGACTCTAATTGTGTATTTATGTACTTAAAATATAACTAGAAAATATCTTTTCTTACTAAATCATACAATCAATTATTTCAACACTGTTTCTCACCTACTGGTTTGTGGATATTTGTATTAGAATTAATATAAATTTTATTTGTATTTAAATAGGTTCAAAAAGTTTTAATTGTTAAGAGATGTAAATGATTAGAAGCAAACTAGTAAAAAATTTTTTTAAAGCCGACAATTTCGTCTATGTAAAAATTATGCCAATAGCTCAATTTACTAATCTTACCTGTTCCAACAGTCGGCTATTAATAAAGCATGGTCGTTGGGCTATTAAAGTGGTTAAGTCATCCCTTCTGCAGTGGCTCAAAATAGTGATGGTCTGTCTTTAAATCATCCTCCGGGATGTTTCCCTAACAATCTTCAATAGTCCATTGTGCAACTCTTCTGTGACGTAAATAAAGTACCACTACTTTTACACGCATTTGCATTATAGTTTTTGTTAGTGTTCTTTTATCCTTTACTTATATATTTTTTGGGGTTGCAATGACTTTAAGGAATGTTGTAGTAAAATATAATTTTTACTTTTTAGCCATTTACAACCTTCACCTCGTCTCATTTTCGCTTGTGGATACAATGGAACATGGATTCGTGATGTATCATTTTCTTCTGATGGAGCTCATATTGCAACTGTAGCAGATGATGGGTATGTGTAAAATACATTTATGTGTAGTGATAGTTGTTGAGTTTCATAAAATAAAAAACAATTTTTAAAAAACTGAGTAAAAAATTTTATGAAAATTTTAAAATCAGCTATTTAATATTTGATATGTTGGATATGTTTGCCATCAATGGCTATGACGTGAAGAAAACAAATAGCAAAATCCATGGAGATTGAGGTGCCCTCTGATGTCTTGAAAAGTGGTTTTCAGCTCCTTCATTTTTTCCCCTTTTTGGGGAGGAAAGGTGATATTATTGAATGCGAATTTTCTTTGAGCTGTGATCGGTATAATATTTTTAGGTATTGTAGACCTTGATGATTAATATATGCTGCATTAAGAGACTATATTTTGACATTTACAGGGAAAATGCGAGACATTGAGAGTGCTTATGTTCAAAAAAATTTTTAACATTACTTGCATTCAACTATCAAAGTTTAATTGTATCTGATCTCTGTAATAATACAGAAATTATAGTGGAGTTTTTTTTTCTTCTTTTTTTAGCATGGTTTAATAGTTAACATCTTATTTCTTATTCATAATTTTAAGTATAAGGCTCGAGTTTAAATAAATTATTTTTTATTGCAATTGAATTTTTTTGTTTTCATTTGTTTATTAAAAGTTAATTTTTGATTTTTAACAACAGATTTAGTTATGCCAAGTATAAAGTTTTTAAATAAATAACTCCAAGAAACTGAAGCAGTAAGTTTAAATCAAAACTTCATTCACTTCAAAAATATACTAATTGGAAACAAGTCTATATGTTTCAAACGCTCAAAAATAGGTACACCTTCACGTCTGGCATATCTTGAAAATGGGCAGCTATTCTTGAGCAATTGAAAATGTCGACTGTTATTTCCAATTCGTGTATATTTTGAGCAAATGAAGTTTTTAATCAAGCATAAAGTTTTTAGTTTTTGTTCAGAGAAACATGTGTAGTGCTTATAGCAAAAATAAAAGACAATGTTTTAAATATAATTTTTTTTTATTTTTAATTTTTTTTTAATTTTTAGATTCTTGAGGTTTTGGGATATCACTAAAGAGGAAACTCCTGAAGCTATGGCTCCCATTGAAAATTCACTATGCTGTACATACTCTCCATCAGGACGTATCCTTGCCGTAGGGTGAGTTAACTAATTAAAATTATTAAGTTTATTTCCATTTACTAAATTCTGCACGCTTTTTGTGAGAGATGAAGATACCTGTTATTCAATGTGTGTAACAATGAGTGGCTTGCTGCATTTGAAAATATTAGTCATTTCTTTCAGTTTTTCTTTTATTTAAAACACTGTAGAAAAAAAAGTAATTGCTGCTAAGATTTCTTGTTTTTGTGCACCATTGCTTTCATGTCATGTTTATGCTTTTGTTATTATTGAACATTTTCAATAACCTCAGCTTATAGAAATCAAGATTTTAAATAATAAATCTTTGAATATTTTTATTAAAGCTTTTTATTTTATTGAGTTTATATTTTTATAAATTT
This sequence comes from Parasteatoda tepidariorum, assembly GCF_043381705.1. NCBI lineage: Eukaryota > Metazoa > Arthropoda > Arachnida > Araneae > Theridiidae > Parasteatoda > Parasteatoda tepidariorum. The sequence continues at coordinate 25,446,487 of NC_092209.1, read as the reverse complement.
CATTTGTTGGTTTTCTTTAATGCTTTAACTGATATGATTCAGTGAATAAAATTTTAATATCTTAGATGAAATGAAACTCTGAAGTTATGCAACTTCTGATGAAGTTCATGTAATAAGATTCAAATAAGCAATTTTTATTTTTTGACACAGCTTTTTAAGAATTCATTATTTTTTTTCCTCCATTTTCTCACATTGTTCCAGTTTACTTTGATTTTTTTGCTTGAAAAGTGAATAGAAATTTCAGTGTTTATAAATTACTGTTAATTTCTCTTAATTTATTAATATTTGAAAAAAAAATTAAAATTTCATTTCTTATTTATTTTATAGTATATCATTGAGTATATCTAGTTGAGAATATTTTACTATATCAAACTATATATATTTTTTTGAGAAATTTATTTCTTTTAAATTTTTTTTTACTATAATTTTAGTAGGCATTTTTTAAAAAAATATTATTTTTGTTATTTTGTTGAAATAATTTTTTTTGTGATAGTTTGAGATGTCATAATTTAATGCACACTAATAAAATGAATAGCAATATATTTTTAAATACCTTTAACTGTTAAATCTTAAAAAATTTTGTTAAAATCGGAAATGGTTTCACATATTTAAAAAAACCTATCAAATTAAAAAAAAATTATGTGCATTTTAAAATTAAAACTTTATACAAAATTCCCTCTAATTTTTATTTTTCACTTTGTTGCTTCTTTATGTTGTCACACTGTTAAGTTCCTTAAAGCANTCGTGCTGTGATCGGTATAATATTTTTAGATATTGTAGACCTTGATGATTAATATATGCTGCTTTGAGAGGCCGTATTTTGACATTTTCAGTGAAAATGTAAAACAACATTGAGAGTGCTTACATTAAAAAAAAATCTTAACATGACTTGCATTTAACTATCAAAGTTTAATTGTATCGAATCTCACCAATGATACAGATATTATTGGGGAGTTAATTTCCACATAGAACAGTAGTTAACACCTCATTTCTTATTCATAATTTTAAATATAATGCTGGAGTTTCAATAAATTTTATTTATTGCAATTGAATTTTTTTGTTTTAATTTGTTTATTAAAAGTTAATTTTTGATTTTAAACAACAGATTTATTTATGCTAAGTACAAGGCTGATTGTGCTCCGGAAAAAATCCGGATTTCCGGATTTTTTGCTAACATTGATCCGGAAGTTTCCGGAGATCGAAGGTCCAGAAGTTTAAAGAAATCATTGATCACAGAAGTTTCAGGAAATCAAATTTTCAAAGGTGGAACTTAAAAACACAGTTTATTTTATTTGTTTGTAAGGGAGAGCCAAAGAGATACTTTATAAGCTTATATTCATGATTAATATTAATTTTTTATCAGTAAATAGTTGTTATAATCATAAACTCAAAAAAGAAAGACATATTTGTACATTTTAATTACTTCTCCAGGTCATCATAGGTATGTGTAAATGATATGGGTATGTGTAAAATTTTAAATATATTTTAAGTAAACTAAGAAATATTGAGTAAAAGGGAAAAAAAACCTTGTTTAAATTTTTTTAAACTTTTAAAACTTTTTTTTTTCCAAGAAATTTTCCGGAATTTTGACTTGGGCTCACAATCACCCCTGTAAGTATAAAGTTTTTAAATAAATAACTCCAAGAAACTGAAGCAGTAAGTTTAAATCAAAACTTCATTCATTTCAAAAATATACTAATTGAAAAAGAGTCTAAATGTTTCAAACGCTCAAAAGTAGGTACACCTTCATGTCTGGCATATCTTGAAAATGTCGACTGTTATTTCTAATTCGTATATATTTTGAGCAAATAAAGTTTTTAATCAAGCGTAAAGTATTTTTTTTTTAGTTTTTGTTCAGAAAAACAATTGTTGAGCATATAGTAAAAATAATTTAAAAAAAAGACAATGTGATAAATATATATATTTTTTCATTTTTATTTTATTTTCAGATACTTGAGGTTTTGGGATATCACTAAAGAGGAAACTCCTGAAGCTATGGCCCCCATTGAAAATTCACTATGCTGTACATATTCTCCATCAGGACGTATCCTTGCCGTAGGGTGAGTTAACTAATTAAAATTATTGAATTTATTTCCATTTACTAAATTCTGCACTCTTTTTGTGAGGGATAAAGATACCTGTTATTCAATGTGTGTAACAATGAGTGGCTTGCTGCATTTGAAAATATTAGTCATTTCTTTCAGTTTTTCTTTTATTTAAAACTCTCTAGAAAAAAAAAAGTAATTGCTGCTAAGCTTTCTTGTTTTTGTGCACCGTTGCTTTCATGCCATGTTTCTGCTTATGTTATTGAAAATTTTCAATAACCTCAGCTTATAGAAATCAAATAAATCTTTGAATATTTTTATTAAAGCTTTTTTATTTTATTAAGTTTATGTTTTATTAAGTTTATATTTTTATAAATTTCATTTATTGGTTTTCTTTGATGCTTTAACTGATATAATTCAGCGAATAAAATTTAAATATCTTAGATGAAATAGAACTCTGAAGTTGTGCAATTTCTGATGAAGTCCATGCAATAAGATTCAAATGAGCAATTTTTTTTGACCCAGCTTTTTAAGAATTCCCTTTTTTGTTTTTGTTTTTTTGCATTTTCTCACATTTTTCCAGATTATTTTGATTTTTTTGCTTGAAAAGTTAATAGAAATTTCAATCTTTATAAATTACTGTTAATTTCTCTTAATTTATTAATTTTTGAAAAAAAAATGTAAAATTTCAATTTTTATTTATTTTATAGTATATCATGGAGTATATGTAATAGAGAATATTTTACTATATCAAAATATGACTTTTTTTGAGAAATTTTTGTTTTTCACTCCAATTGTAGGAGGTATTAAATTTTTTGTTTTGTTACGTTGTAATGTTTTTTTCCCGGTGATAGTTTGCGATGTCATAATTTAATACACTAATAAAATTAATAGCAATATATTTTTAAATACCTTTTAACTGTTAAATCTTAAAAAATTTCGTTAAAATCAGAAATGGTTTCACATATTTAAAAAAAACTATCAAATTAAAAAAAAATTATGTGCATTTTATAATTAAAACTTTATACAAAATTCCCTCTAATTTTTATTTTTCACTTTGTTGCTTCTTTATGTTGTCACACCGTTAAGTTCCTTAAAGCAAAGGTATGATATCATGCATTATTTTTTTTACTTATGTGTATTTTTGATGTTTAAAAATATTTCCTTCATTTTTTTTATTATTGTTTAATATTTTATGTTAAATTCTAAAAATTTTAAACCAGGATGTCTCATATGATATTATTTTTACAGGTTCATGTAAGTACTTTTAAATTTAACTCAGTTTCTCTGTTAAAATTAGTTAAAAATTTTCTCGATTTACTATAGCTTTTAAAAATTAAAGAATAATTTGTTAAATATTTTTATTTACATTTACTTAATTTTTATCTATATTATAATATAAATTGTAAATTTTAATATAATAAATTATACAGATTTTGCTTTTCTAATTTTTCTATTCAAATTTTTTTTAAAGTGACTTAAATTATATATAAATGATTTTACACGCAAAATGTTATGTACCTTTGCTTTACGGATGTTTTCATCATGCTGTAAGCTGTAAATTGTTACTACATTGAAGTGTTAGACATTTTAAAAGAGTTCGGTGCAGAATTTGTGGTAGGAGCTGAAGATATGAATCTAGTTTGATTGTGAGTGTGCATGATTGTTATTTGATAATGCAAAATATAGTTTCAGATTGCTGCTGTATTAAAAATATATTTACATTTTATTTTTATTTAAATATATAGCTTTAAGAATTAATACATAATGAAGTATTTTGCTCTTTTTTTTTAAAGGAATATTTGACAACTAATTTTTCTTTTATAACTTTCAAACAATGATATTCCTAATTTATAATCTTATCCAATACGTGTGAGCAATTCAGTTTAGGCCATTCATTTATGTTCTATTTTGATGATTGTTCTCCTAGACAAATAATTAAATGGAAAAAAAATTTCAAAAATTTATATTTTACATCATTTAATGTGAAGATGTACGCAAGTGCCATATATATTTCCTTATTATTCGAATTAATTGGCTCCTTTTCAACTTCTTTTAATAATTTGTGACTTTTTCCTTGGTAGTGTTTATAAATTATATTTATATAAATTTAATTATTTATATAATTTTATATCAGAAAGTTACTTAAATATCGCTTAAATGGATGCAATCTGGAGCTATTTCATGTGTGTTTGGTTGGCTGATAGGAGTATGGATGTATGCGAATTGTCAGCTTTGTTTTTCTCTAATGATTTTCATTTGCAGTGGATGATCGGGGGTGAGAATCCCATTGGTAGCGGTAGCCTGATGCATTCAGCGCTTCAGCAGCGAAGGTGCTGAAGCCCACTGGCTCCTTTATTTCCAAATACTGGGGGTTTTATGGCCTGCTTTGGATTGGTGCAGTTACGATGAGTGTCCTCATAATAATTAGTTCACAGTAATTTGATTTACATCTTTGCCTGTTATGTTCTTGTCTTAAGTGTAAAAATAGTACATTTTAAAGATCTTGTCTTCGATTAAATTTTAGATTTATATTCAATAAAAAATAGTGTGTACATTAAATTTTTTTAAAATTTAGCTAGAGTTTTAGGTATTGATGGCTATTTGGTTGTAAATTATAAATATAAGGATCAAATAGCTATATTCGTTTTAAAATACCCGTTCCTAAATAAGGAAAATAATTTTTAGTGTTCTTCCTATAAAGAATTGTTGCTAACAGTGCATTTTTTCATTTTGTGGCAATTCCATTTCAAATTTTGGTTATTATTGAGCTTGTATTTTAGAATTATCATTTTAAATTTTATTAATTTTTGTTAGTTTTTCTTTCTTTTAAATTTTATATAGTGGTGCTATTGTTAAATTTTATTAGAAGTATTAATGATATTTTAAAGAATTTATATGGATAAACTACATTTTCGGTTTTGCACTTGTATATGGATTTAGGAAAGATAGTTATCTTTAAGAGTTTAATGTTAAATAGCAATCAAATTGAATTGATCAATCGAATTAAATTAAAACCCTTAAACTTATTCTTATCATAAATTTCAAGAAAAATGTCATGATATTACTAATTCATATTCCTTTGATATTTTTGTTGTAATAGTTAAAAATAAAAGAATCTTAAAATTTTATGCCTTTGTTATAAGCATGATTAGCAAAAATTATGATTGTTTTTAAAATTTACCTTAAAGCATCTTATGAAATGTACTGATGATGCTTTTATTTAAAAGCTATTTAACTAAAATAGTTAATAATTCCTACTTGAAAAGTTAAATTTACTTTATTATTACATACTTATTACTAAATAAATAGAATCATAGTTATTTCTTTTAAGCTTATAACATCTTACAAAATTTTAAAGTAGGGATGTAACAAATATTTGGCCAAGTATTTTTTTTATAAAGCATTTTTTTTATAAAGCATTTTTTGACAGTTTTTTTTAAAATTTTAGTAGATTTAATAAAGTACTTTTTTAAATAATATTTTTTTATTAATTACTAAAATATTTTTTTTTTACTATACATTATTAGAAATTGTTTTTACACATATTTGTTAAGTTCTAAAACTTGCACACAGCTAGCAAATTTCTGTTCTGCAAGATGAATGGTAAAGTAAAATTTGAAGAATTGGAAACTAGATTACTTTGTACTGAATGTCTAGTTTTGTGGTTCTGGTTATATTAAAATAAATCAATCTCATTTTTTCAACAATTTTTGTTTTAAGAATTAAAAACGTTTTTTTTTCTTTCGTTTTTGGAGTTTTTCTGTTTTTATTAAAGCACAAAATTTTTACAGAGCGTTTCTGGTCACTTTTTTCCTATAGGGTAAGACTCAACTGGATTTTCAAAGTTAAACTATATTTTAAGAACTATGAACAATTTTTTTTGTTTCTCTTTTTCTTTTTATTAGCTTTTTTTTATCAGCGTATTTATTATGCCATAGTATGTTTTAAGGAGCGTTTTTAATGAACGTTATTTTATCAGAACTTTTTTTCTAAAAATATGGCAAAGTGAAAAAGTTAAATTTAAATTTTTGGCGTTAAATTTTTTGTTTAAAAATTAAGAACTATTTTGATTTATATCAAGTGTTTTTTTATATACTTTTTTTATTGATGTTTTCATATAATAGTTGGAAATACAATAATTGGAAAACGAGGTGTTCAAATTTAAAATTATTTTTTAGCACGTATCAATTTATATTCTTTCTGTTTCATTTTTGGATGTAATCTTTTGTTTTTATGATATGCATTTTGAAAGTGTTTCTGATAGACTATATTTATTTTATTATTTTATGGAACTTTTTTTTTTATGGAAAATATTTTGGCATTAAAGTTTTATTTTAAGCATTCAGAGGATTTTTTTTCTACTTTTTTTCCACTTCAGCTTTATATATATATATATATAGCTGTTAGTAAGTTTTTCATTGATCTTAAGTATTTATAATGAATTAATGTCATAGGTTCCTTCCTTTTACCCCCATATCAATAATATAGTATAGTTTATATTAATTTTCAACAGTGACTAAATATATATGTAAAAAATATAAATTATTTTTTTAAAACTCTCATTATTCGGCCGTTTTATTTTAAACCAAATCTTTGCTATTCGGCCAAATCACTATTCATTATATCTCTATTTTAAAGACATGAAGGCAATTTGTCAATAAGATATCCAGAGACGAGTTATTTAGTTTAGATAAGAAAACCTTATTGAATTATTGAAAAACTTTTTAAGGTACTCTGGGTAGTTTAATTTTCCCCCATTATTATTGTACAGTAACTACATGTTTAATAAATTTTAAAGGCATTTGTGTTTAAAACGGGTAGGTATAATTGAATCAGAAAGCTTTATGCCACTTTTAGTCTTTTATTTATTAATTTTTATATTTTTAGTTTATTTGCAATATACTGTATCCCCCGCTATTTATTTAACTGAAAAAGAAAATCATGAATTCATGATCAATGAAAATGAAAATAGATTTTAAGAAAAACTCAAATCCAATAGAATATTTTTATAAATTATGCTGTAAAAAAAATATTTCAGACTTACTAATTTTTAAAAAAAAATGCAGTTGGTTTGTATAATTTTTTTTTTTAAATTAATAATTTTATCAAGTGACTTAAATCATGCTATCCTTGGTTATAAATTATATGGTTTTATTGGTGAATTTTTATATAGCAATCTTTCAATGAATGATTTAATATATCACACGTTGTATATCTCACTCATGCATTAAAAAGGATTTAAAGAGCTTATTATAAATATACAAAAAACAAAAAATAATTTTGAGGAAAATTTAAGAGTCTATAATTATTTAGCTTTCAATTATGTGGTAATTACTTATTTAATTATTTGTTGATCCTTCAAGTCTATCAGTGCTGGAAATTTTTTTATGCTCTACCTTTAATTTTGGTGGTAATAACAAATAAAATTTTTTTGCATTTAAAGAAAGTTTCATTTTATTGATGCTCTTTATTTTTTACATTAAAATAAAATGAAATAATGTTTATTCAAACTGATTCAGTGTAACAATAATCTGAATTAATATATTTTTAAATAAGTATGATAATAATTAGCTCAAGTTGAAATGTTGCTTTGCAACTACTTTTAAGTTACTGTCTTTTAATAACTTTATATGCCTTATTCCACTTTTTCATATCTATATAGTGAAAGATAAATAAACATCTCTTGAGATTTATTGTTTATTTTAAAAGATTCTACTTACAATTTAAAGCTTATCTCATAAAAGATAATGCATTAAAACTTATTTAAGACAGTGCTCCCTAACCTTTTTTATGTAACAAACAAGTCAACGTTTGATAATTTTATCACTTCCCATTGACGGAGAGGAGCGAGCCTTAATTGTTTATAATTTAGATGGTTTTCATTTTATACTTTTAATTGTATTTAAACATTCCTTATAAACAAAATACAGTTATACGCGAGGAATGGGTGCTGACTTAGGTGACAAATCTTAGTTTTAAGTTTATCTCAGATTAAGTTTTATTTCAGCTCCCAGTTAACCTTGTGTCCATAAAAAATTGTACAAACCAGAGAGAACTACACCACAGTAAATAAAATGGAAATAATTTAATGTTCCTTGAGCGGCCTAGTACCATTTGTCCTACAGGCTGGTACCGGTCCGCAGCCCAGGGGTAGGGGACCACTTGTTTAAGAGGAACGCTTTCTGAGAGCAAATGCTCTGCTGTTATTCTGAAATACTGTTAAACAGATTTATGAAAAGTTTAAAATATGAAACATGATATATTATTGCCCTCCTAATCTAAAGTTTTTCTTATAGCAAAGTAACTTTTCCTCTTAAAGAAATTTAATTTAGTTTAGTTCACGTAAGTCACAAAGTTAATTTCAATAAGTTTTTAGCTTAACCAGCGAAGTTAGAAAAATATTACATTTTTGTCTGTCATAAATAATTCGTGTCAAGACTTTTTTTTTGTTATTAGTTATTATTAAAGTGTACTTTTATGAGTGGTGGTTAGAATTAAAGTATACTATAAATATTTTTTTTGTATAAATACCAATGCACAATTTGCCGTCCACAATCTCGGTCCATACATGATTTCTAGATGATATGCAACTAAAAATAACAAATTCACCATATTAACCCTAATCAGATTTGCTTGAGTAACCATTGTCTTCATAATTTTGAATTTAATCGCATAATATTTCGTCAAAAAAATAAATGGAAAATTCTATATAGTTTGTCTGCTGGTAACCAGCACATTCGTAATTTTTTAAATGTATATTTCATCTGTAATGTTAGTAAAAAATTCATTAAGATTTTGTAAAGCCATCTTTGGATGACAGTATTATTTTACTAAACATCAACGCTATGTACATATATGTGGGTATACAATATATGTATATTCATTCATTGATAAAGTATGATTTATTGATAAGTTTAAAATTCTTTAAATAATAGTTTTATCTATGAAGAGTTATTTCATGAAGTTTAATATTCTTTAAACTTCATGAAATAACTCTTCATAGATGTGAAGTTAACTTTCATCTTTATATTTATGTAATTTTAATGTAACTGTGACTAATGAGTTTGTTTTTTGAACTTTAAATGAGTTTTAAAGCAAGATAATAAATAAATCTACAGACTGAACAAAATATTGTTTTCAAATTAATGTGACCGAAGTCAGAAATATTTTACTTTTAGTTTTTCATTACTCTTTATGTGATTTAGATGTGAAAAAGGTAAAGAAATTTATTTAGTTGCAAAAGATTTGCTTAAAATAAAAGATTATTGAATATATTTAATTTTATAAATTAAAAGAATCACAATATTTGTATTGGTAACAATTAACTAGAGTTACTAGAGAGGATATAATTTTTAATATACAATAGCATTTTTATTCATTCTCTTTTTTTAAAAAAAAAATTAAAGTTCATGTATTCAAATACTTCATTAATTTTACTAGTCAATTCTAGCTCTTATTTAACTAATCATTAATTAATTATTTTTTCTGGCAGAAGTTTCTTTTAATTAGAGTTTCCAATTGTACCATTCACTTCATTATCCATTCAGATTCAGTAGTTTAATTTATTTTAATATTTTTGTTTAAAATTAAATTCTGTACTAAAGCATTTTAACATTAGACTTTAAGTGTAGCCTTTACAGTGCTGATTCTAAATTATTGTATAATTATTTATTACCTTTCATGCACCACAGCTATTTCAATTTTTATATTTTTTGTTTCTTTTTTTTCCTTTTTTTAGAAGTCGAAGTGGTCCAGTATCATTTTGGAAAGCTCCACTGTGTGTAAAGTCTTTAAAGTATTTGTCTCGAATAGCTGTCCGCAAATCTGTGGGTGCAGAAAGCGTACCTGAACTCTGCATTCCTAAATCTCTAGTCGAGTATTTGTTGTACAAGGAATGGGAGTGAGTTTTACTAGTCCAAGAAAGATCTTCCTTTCATTGTATATCATGCCCAAACATTTTTTATTGATGAAAGAAAATGCCCATCTCTTTGTATCAAGATGTTACCTTTTTTGTATACATTTTAATTTACTAACATGGATATTTTTTACTTTGTTTTTATTTTCGTGAGTTAAGTCTGGATGTCCTTACAAAAAGTAATTAAAAAATCGGCATAAGTACTCTTAAAAGAGTGTTTAATCGTGAACAAAATCTGTATGTCATTGAAAATAGTCTTAAAAAATATATTTTTTAAGAAATCTGGTCATTGTTTTAATTAGAAAAATATATATTATATGTTTAAATCATAAATCATTATGTTTGAAATTTTTTTTGAAAGGATATAAAGATTATTCAAAAGAAAAAATTTAGAGACTTCTGATATTTCATTTCAGCAAAAGGACATTGAATTTCTAAGAAAATGAATAAATATAACGTTAAAAATATTTAAAAAGTTAATTAAGAATGCTTAAGACGTGTTTATGAAATTTTCACCATTCAGGCATTCATTGATAATTCAGGCAATAAAATTATGAGCAGTTTACTTTTTTTTTTGAAACTCAAAGTCCAATTGTGATTTTAAGTGATTGTGCATTGAAGTAAAGTTTGCTAATATTTTAAGTTTTCATTTTATTTATATTCATATTTTAAACCATTAGAAAATGTGTTCATTCAGTTTCAACATCTTAGTCATTGTTATAGTTCTTATAGATAGATTTTTAGAAAAAATAAATTTTTATTTCATATAATATTCAATTTATTCCATTTAAATATCTTTGGTAACTCTTTGTTGCTTGTATGATTAAATATCATTGGAGTTATGTCTGGGAAATATGTTACTTAAAAGTGAGTGACTATTATTTTTTCTATTTACGTCTGATCTTAACACTTCAATGTGATGTTTTTTTTAAATTATATTTTTATAAATTTAGTTAGGTATACTATGCTAAAAATGTTGTTTATTATATTGGAAAACGATTGTTTTAAATAAATTAAAATTGCTGTTAAAAGTTTTTTTTAATTATTATTATTCCTTAATTGGATATCAATTATTTGCTACTTAGTTTACGCATTTTGCTTATGTGTTGTGATCAAAATAGAGCTTGTTAGGGAAGAGAAAAAAAAATACAAATATTGATTTATTTACTTTTCTAATCATAAGGTACTGTGATTTCTTGAATTCTAATTTTGATGATACTCGCTCAGTTTGTCAATATTAAATTTTTTACACTATAACAGTACATTCAGATACTAGTTTAAGATGAAACAATTTTGATTAATACCTTAAATCTGATAGTTATAATTTAAAATATTTGGTGCAAAAATTTTTTGCTTTACAGTTTTTATTTCATTTTAACTTTATTGTCAAGGATTTCAATATTATATTGCATGGTCCTAACTTTTGAGTAGAGAATGAAATTAAAGTTGATACATATGCCAGGTACTGTAAATATACTCCATATGTCTTCCAATTGTATTGATATTTGTCCACATTGTTTTGAGATTTTAGTCTGCCTAATTCTCTCTAGATGAGCACTTTTCCTGCTGTTACTAGCATTGTTCCAGCACCAAATAGCTAATGTTGCTCATTGTTTTTTTTTAGATTAATTGTGTGGGATTTGTTTTTATATCTGAGCTTTTTAAATTTACACTTTTTTTTCTTGTGTCAAATATACTTAATATTTTAAAAAATAAAAATTTGTTCCAATAATTGTCTGGATTTATTTATCTGTATTTATTTATTTTTGTACAATTTTCAGAGTGATACTCATATTTTATTTAATTTTTTTATAATCTCTATGTTAAGGGCAGTTTTTTTTTTTTTTACTTTTTCACCAGAGGACTTTGAAAACTGCTTGGAAATTACGATTTTTGTCTTTTTTTAAAATTTATACATATATTTTTAAAATAATACTGAGTAAAAAAATTTTTGTTGCAAAATTGAATGCAAAAACTTCGCATTGCCTAATTTGGGTTTTGGGATTTTAAATCTCGAATCAGCGATACAAAGTATCAAGATCAGTTAAAGAATCACGTTCAGCAGAAGACTAAAAAAGAATATTTGTTACCCATTATTATTTATTTCAAGTAGAAAATATTGAAATATGAATTTGGTTACAACTGGGAAAGATCACAAATGGTATGGTGCAGTGTGCTGAAGTAAATAGTGAATAACTTCTGCTCATTGATTGGATTTTCGCGTATTACGATTCATTAAAACTTGTGAAGTGATTCGGAAATTTTTTGCTCATTTTAATATTCATCAATCCAAAGATAATTCTATGTAAAAAATGATCTTTTACCATTATTTAATATTTATTTTATTTAATAGTCAAAAAAATTTAAATTGTAATTCATGCAAATTTTTACATAATTTTAAAGAACATAATTTTAAATGACAAAATAGAACATTTGAGAATGTTCCTGATATATAAAATTTTTAAATGTGATTTTGAGAAATTCAACTTCTCAGGAACAATTCTGCTGATTCCGTTCAAATTTTGTATGCTTTAAAATGTTAAAAAAAAAAAAAATTATGCCTTACAATTGAAATTTTTCTAGACTACTATTAAATAAAAAAAATAATCAATGCATAATTATTAAAAGATATTGTTAACACGGAATTAATTATCATGGGCTAAACAAATTTTATAATTGTTATGCAAATCTATTTTCGATTCGCTTAAAGTATCTTCTAAATGTAGCAAAATATTCAAAAAGTGAATTAACATTAAGCAGTCCAAACTTTTGTCTGCTCTCTTGCTTTTATTATTGGGACTATATTTAGATTGCAGCTACTATTTTGAGAGCCACGAATCCAAATCCATCGAGGAAAAGGTACGTTTATTCAGAATATAATAAAAGTTGATCCAGAAGTGATAATTAATTATCACATTAAGATCAAAATTTATTCTGGATGTTCACTTTTTATTTTGAGGTCTGTACAATTGGGTGTATTTTAAGATTAAAATATCGCTTGCACTGATTAATTAGCACATTTAAGGTTAGGCCCTCCGACCGTTAAGTCTCAGTACGAAGTACGTGAAAATCATATTAGATCAAAATTTATTCAGGATGTTCACTTTTTCTTTTGCGTTCTGTACAATTGTGTACATTTTAAGTTCTTGAATTCAAATATGTAATTTATTTTGAGACCATTTTAGGTGCTATTATTCAGCTACTAAAACAACATTCAATGATAGGACTAAAGAGTTATCCTCAAAAAGCATGTATCATCAACTAAAATAATTATTAGTCACAAATATAATGTTCTGTCAGCATAGGAAAAAAGACAAGAATTATGACGTATTCTTTAGTTTCTAGTTATTATTTTCAGGTCAAGCAATTTTTGTTTATAAGTAGCCTTGTTCTACGCCAGTTGCATAGATTTTTGAATGTATTTGTTAGGTGTAGATGCTACTACCTGAGGTTTCATTCTGTTAAGTGCCTAGTATTCAAATACTTGAAATTACCTTTTAAGTCAAATTAACCTACTGGTCGTGTTGTCTATGTTCTACCCAATGACTCTCTTACATAATTATTATTACGGTTCCCATCAGATCACCGAAGTCAAGCATCACTGGCTGCGGTCAGTGTGCGGGTGGGTGACCACTTGGATCAGTCTGCGTAGGGACCGAGGGTGTGCGGTATTGGTCCTCGTTAAACTGTGCTACCGTAAAGTGCTCGACTTCACGTGCAGGTCGTCGGGCTACCGAAGCGGGGGTGCCATCCCCTCTGCAGAGGATCAAAATTGTGATGGCATGTCTTCGGATCATCCTCAGGGATGTTTCCCAGACCGTCGCCAATAGCCCATTGTGCAGCTCTAGTGCGACGTAAATGAACTACAACAACAACTTGCATAATTATTTTTAAAAATTTATTTACTAAATAGATTTCACTAAAGTAATCTAAACAGTATTCCATATAATAAGTGATAGGATATTTTCTTCAAATTGACTTTAGTCCACTGTATTAAAATAGCACAGTCCTATGTTGTGAAATTTAAAAATGTTTACAACTCCACATTAGCTGTGCGGTCGAAAGCAACATCGTCAACATATAGGTGCATTTATATCGTGAATTCGGTTTTCGATAAATTTGCTAACACAATTCAGGAAACGATTGTAACTTGTATTAACACCGGGACAGAGCTCCAGTTGAAATTTAAGGACTCCAGCTGGATGAATGGTCGAAATGTTGATCGAGGATGAATTTCTGTAAGCTAAAAATTATTTTTTAAGGTTCAGAAATCTATCGAAGCTTGTATTGCCATATAACACAAAGATTCGGGCGCGATTTCAAGAATCTAGTTAATTTGAAAGGGGTCTGAATTTGTAATTGAAACCGATGTCGATTTGCCGGTAAAAATGACTATAAATCCTGCTTGTAGCGATCTGGAGAAACTCGCATTGTCATGCAGTATGGAGCACAAGTTAAGATAAGACTGTGCTCTAGCTCGTTTGGTAATGATTGGAATTTTGAATCCTCACACCCATGAACGAATCAGTGAACTTCCGTCCTCACAAGTCCCTCAGTGGGCTGATCGTAAAGACACGGTTACCAGTAGAACACCGAAGTCAAACATCACTGGCTGTTGTCAGTAAGCGGGTGGGTGACCACTTTGATCAACTTGTGTAGGGAAGGAGGGTGTGCAGTATCGATCCTCGTTAAACTGTTCTAACGTAAAGTGCTCGTTTTCGCGCTTACGTCGTCGAGCTACCAAAGTCGGGGAATCATCCCCTCTGGTAGAGGATCAAAATTGCGATGGTACGTCTTCGGATCATTCTTAGCGATGTTTCCCAGACCGTCGCCAATAGCCCATTATGCAGCTCTAGTGCGACGTAAATTAACAACAACAACAAGTCTCCTTTTCACTGACTGAGTACTTTTGAAATGATTTCTTTATCAAAATTTGTTTTGATTACTCAGCTGGGTAATATCAAGTTCCGCTTCGTCTCCGACGGAATCTTTAAAAATGATTTCATTTAATCAAAATTTGTTTTGATTACTCATCTCGACAATATCAATTTCCGCTCCCGCTCCGACTGAATACCTTTAAAATGATTTCATTTAATCAAAATTTGTTTTGATTACTCAGTTTGATAATACCAAGTTTACATTTGCTTGCTTTTTTTAAAGTACATTTGCTTTTGGCCTTTTTGAATAAAAAGAAAATCATTTTCAGACAGAAAGTACGCATTAATGGATCCGTCCAAATACAATGAACCCACAAATCGGAAAACTCTGTAGTGAAAGTGGTCATAAACTTTTCTCAAGTTTGCTTAAAATTTCATTAAATTAACTTTCAATTTCACATTATAAAATCATTTTAAAGTTTCCACACCACAATAAACGAAATAATGGGGCATCCCTGGCCAGCAATACCATACGCCAAACGCTGTGCTAAGTGTGAAGGTAGCGGGTTCGAATCCCGCTGTTATCCTGGATGTATCTTTGTGGTGTCTGTCCTATTTGACGAAGTTTATGAACCTTAATTGAGCGCACAAGGCTATAAATGTATGTTGTACCAAGGAATAAAATAAAACGAAATAAAAAATATATTTTCAGCTAATATGACTACTTTAAAGTAATTTTAAGATTTAGCTGTCACTTCAAAACAATGTTCCAACCGTTCATAGTCAAAATATATCAGGCCCGAAGAGGTTTTTACCATTATTCCAGTTGTCCTAGGACAGGGATGGGCAAACTACGGCCCGCTGGCAAACTGTGGCCCGTCGGAAGGTTTTGTCAGACCACCGGATAGAATTTTAAATTGCCAATCCGTAGCGAATATAAACAAGATACATTACACATCCATTATTTTGTCTGCTTTGTTTAAAGCTATTTTTGTTCTTTCTTTTTTAACTAAGTACTGATGACGTTTTTACTTTCTCTATTGGTGGAATTGATGGAAAGAGTTAGCATAGACAGCTTCAATTAGTAAAATGTTGAAAGCAGAAGTTCTTTACAGAATAACCGTAGATTAGCTCCAACAAGCGTTTGTCTTTCTCGAGGATCAGACATATGGAATCCAACATAAGTGAATTGTGCTTCACATGTGGCAGACAGTGCATTTTAAGCTCCAACGAGCGGATTTTTCTGCTGGTGCGAGTTCCAACATTATTGAGTATGGAAAGATTGCACACTATTGTTGTTTCTAACCATGCCAAAGTTTGAGTTTTGCAACTCATTACCGAAAGCTAGTTTCTCATGCCCAAAAAATGAGTGCTATGTTTGCTTCATCTTATATATGTAAACAAGTGTTTTCAACTACGAACCTTAGAAAAAATCATTTCAGAAGTAGACTAACAGGCAAGCATTTAGCCTCGTTCCTTAAAATAAGCACATCTCCCTTCGAACCTCAATATAAGGAACTTTTAAAAATTAAATCACAATTTCATTCATCTCATTAAATATTTAAATTAAAACTTGTATATCGTTGTTTTTTTATTTTTTATTTTAGAAGTTTTTACTCGGCCCACCAAGCTTTTTTTCTAAATTTTTTACCCTCGACCAAAAAAGTTTGCCCATCCCTGTCCTAGGGCATCATCACAAGTCAGAGAAGCCAATTTGCTCATCTATTTGAAATATTTATTTTCTAATGGTAACGAAATGTAAGTTATTTTAAGCTTTGTATTTTTCATTTTAAGTATTTTTTCTACCAGTGCATATCAAAAATTCAAAGTATCATATAAAATGTAACTCTGTTTTATTTATCTCGTCGTGAGACTTTAAAAAGTAAGCGTAATTATCCTAGTTCTATAAGTTTTACTATTTAAATTGCTGCCAATCTATTAAAACGTTAGCCGAAAGTGAAGCAGTTAGCATCCCTGACAACTGAAAATGTGAACTAACCATTCAGTGGACAAGAACATCGTATGCATCTTCTATCTAAGTCTCTGATGAGGCTCAATCGTTTCATTATTTGAAGTTCAATAGTTATGCCGTTTTGTATCCAGTTTTATTATTTTGAAGAAATACTAATTTCAAAAGATATTAAAATTTACCAGTCTATTATTTAATAAAAATAAATTTAATAATACGAAATCGTAGGTCAATTTGTAAAGATTTATTGAACAAGTCACTTTTAAACGGGTCGCTTCGCGACCCAGGTGCCTAATAAAATCAAAACACTAGGATTAGGATACTTTTTAAACCATCTCTGGAAGCCAGTTGTCGATGCAACAATAATCGAAGCATGATCAAACTTTACCTTAGGCAGCAAAGGGTTGTATAAAAATTCTTTGATAGTGGTAGCAACATGAAACTCATCGATCAAGCACTGGGACAAACTAACCATCGTGAAAGACTTTTTGATGGAACTACTCCACGTTTGCTTTACATGGAAAGGAATAAACGGTGTTTCTCGCAGTTTGAATCACATCTTATTTATAATTATTTAACTCTTTCACTTGAATATGGTGAAATAACAATTAAGTTGTTGTTTAGCCATTTTTTTCCAAGATATGTCTAACAGTGCACAAAAAAAGTTCTTGTACAAGAAAATATTAATTTATTGTGCCAGAAGTATACATTGAAATACTTTCTATCTCTGAATTTCTTAACGCTAATGACCATATCAAGGGGACCCAAACTGTTGGGGAAAAATCCGCTTTCAGGAAGGAAAAAAATATGCGAGAAACTTCAAACTTTCTTAACCCTTTCGCGCCGACTGTCACAAATACGTGACAGCAAAATACCGTATCAATCAGGGTAAGAAGATAAAACTGGTAATCAAAGTATTTCTTTAGCAGTTTATTTGTGGGCGGAGTTATAATTTTTTGATTTATTTAATTCACCATTACTTTGTTCAAAATAAAACTATTTAGTTATACTTTGAATTAACATTGATTATATATATGATTAAACTAACAATAATTAAAATAAAAGCAAAGTAAGTCTGTCAAATNTATCTGCTCTTTCATCTAAATTGGATAATATGTGGTGGAAGGGAAGGGAGGTGCTGCGTTAACATTAAGTTAAATCTCAGAATGAACAATAATTGATAAAATCAAGTCTGAGTCATACATAAAGATAAGTCGCAAGTTGATACATAATATAGGGAACAAATTGAAGATAAAGATAAAGAAAGAATATTTACACTATTTACAAAAGGGGGAAGACTCCCTGTGCACTCTCTCGCCTCCCACCGGTATAACCGGGCTTCTTTCTGAATCACCCGTCCCCAAGGGGTTAATACACTAATAAATATATATAAAAAAAATTTAAAATATTATTTATACATTTAATTTTTGGGATTTTTATGGAAATAGCGCATTTTTTTAAAATGTAAATCTAAGCAATAGAGATTTAAAAAGTAATGTGATGCAACTCCCAACTTGTTAAATTGTTTGAAAAGATTTTCTAAAACAGTAAAATAAAACTTAAGCTATTTTATCTACACTTAAAGGCATAGTTGCCTAGTTAATGGTTGGTCTGCCGGACAGTTCTATCAAGAAATTTAATTTTTGGAAATATTAAGATAAAGCAGACTTCCTTAATTCGATAGTGAATGCGGCGACCAAAATTCTTATTTTAAATTACATTTTGGCGACCTACGAAAAGTTAAAGAAACTAAAGGGGAAGTTAGAAATGACCAAATCTTCTCTTTTAATTTATTCGTTCCTAGCCGTGGAGAGCGTAAGAGCAAGATATTATAATACGAATAAGAAAAGTACCTTTTTATAAAAGTAATCAGATATTTGTGCTTCAAGTGTAGTTTTTCTTTTATAAGTTAGAACCTTCAGTTTTTTTTATCGCCCTAACATAAGATCTAGAGCCACAAAGGGCTCAGTGTCTAAGACACTGAGCTGTCATTATGAGGAGCTGGGATTCGATCCCCAGAGGTAGCCTGAAGCCCGCCTAGCTTCAGATCGGTGGAGCCATCTTGTCTCGGAAGTAAAGGCGGTCTGTGCGCATTGCTGACCACATTGCCACAATTATGCCGTTGGTCACGAAATTGCGGAGCCGTATCCTCCATGACCCCCTGGCCCACAATGGGCTGTTTCAGGAATGTTTTACTTTAACATAACATAACATAAATAAATTTATATTAATAATATATTATAGCGTTCTTTAACGTTATAAGTTTACGAAATAAATGTTCAGAATGAAAAACTTAAATTAAATATTTTTTCCTCAATGGGAGCGTCTGTTGATAAAAGTTCCGAAGTTTTGTTCAAAGTCATTAAAAGTATTGATGCTTTTTTAAGGTTGTGTGCTGATTTTCACACTAATAATGTTTTACTTTTATTCTAATTACAAATTAATTTTCAATTAGCAAAGGATTGTTTTCACACATTAAATATTAAAAAATATATTGATTTTAGCCTTCTTAATTGCTTTTTTATTGCAATTTTACTTCTATGACACAATTGTTCAAGAAACAAAAAAAAAATATTTAATTTAATAAATTCTTTTCACTTATAGTAGATTGATTGTAAAATAATTAAGTTTTCTTTGTATTTTAAATTCAAAATGTCCAAACGTTAAATTCAAAATTAATACACTTTAGTATGCTTTATTAGAAAGTATTACGTATTTTAATTAAAATATGTCAATATTTATTCTCCAATAAGTCTGAGATTAAAATTAATTCCATTTTGGCTTTAGATATATCTTTCTTAGTCGTAATAAATGACTACTTAGTAAGTTATCAAGTTTGTCCCCATTACCCCCATAGCTTGTCTACTCTAACCCTGTGTAGTGGGGCTATAGTGTGAACAAACTATGGGACAAGCCGGCATAAAACATTTTTAACCTTTTTTTAAACCTTTTTTAAAAATAATATGAAAAAACCACTAGATATGTAAGTAATGCGTGTATGTAATTAAAGTGATATCTAATCATATTGCAGATAAAAACTTTTCTGGACTTACAAGAACTATCTGATTAAGAAGAAACTATCTAGTTGCTAACGATGCCTTAGAATATCTCATTGTTACAAGGATACAGTTAACCTAAATCTAGTTAATTTAGTTCTCATAAATCAGAAAAAAATTCGATAAGTCATACTGTGCATACAAAGAAAAATTTATTTATCGATAACTAATAGTACAGT
This sequence comes from Parasteatoda tepidariorum, assembly GCF_043381705.1. Lineage (NCBI taxonomy): Eukaryota > Metazoa > Arthropoda > Arachnida > Araneae > Theridiidae > Parasteatoda > Parasteatoda tepidariorum. The sequence goes on along the minus strand of NC_092209.1, from coordinate 25,426,443 downwards.
TATAAATCCTGGAAGAAGAAAAAATATTATCAAATAAAAATCATTTAAATAAATACGATATTTTTAATTGAACAAACATAGGTAATTATTCTTTATAATTCTCATATGTAATTAAATTCAGACAATGTTAAGCAACAAAAACTTAATTTCCCTCTCGCTACAAATTATTTATGTTATTTAATGCTGTGCAAACTACACGAACAACTTCGTGATCTTATTTCAGTTCATTGTGAGACCAAATTTATTGAATGTTTTGAAATATGTTCTTCTTTGCATCGATATTTGGGACGTGCATCTAAATTTAGGATTAAGAAGCTGTTTTGAAGAATATTGTAGCGATAAATGTATACTTTCAGTTTATTGATTCCGGCATGAAATTTATGAAATTGTTTACCCATTTTCTAGTAAATAATGAAACGTATTTTTATTCTATGCCTTATTGTAATCTCATGTGATTCGTTAAATTTTTTATTGAAATCCTTCATGCAACTTCCATATTTAAAAGGCATTATTTAGTAGGTTCTTGATTAACCGAGATCCAGCCATCAACTATATCAGAGAGCTTCAGTAACGGATTTTATAAGTAGTATGAGCAGATTATTTAAAACGCGAACCAGTTGTGCGCATGAACCCAAATTCTATTTTAAAAGTACTTGAGATAAATTTATCATTTATATTTGAGAATTGAATCTGTATAGTGGTTGACAAGTAAATAAAACTAATAATATTCCAAAATTAAAAAATTTTTTAGACATATATTTGCTACCACTTTCTAATTTTTAATAGATTTTGCATTAAGTGGCTCTTTCGTGTACCAACTGGTTTATCTTCTTAGTGGTCTGATCGGACCTATACCTATAAAAATCCGTGTGGTGGCTTCTAACAGTTGTGGTTTGTTACAAAAAGTAAATAAAAAAACTTTTTTATTTGGTTTAAAACATAATTTGCGCTTGTGGATTGAAAACAATTGAAACAAATAAATTTTCCTCAAGAAGTTGTTCTTTCACTTAAATTTGCATACTAAAATTCGTCATGAAATAAATAAAAAACGAAACAGAGATTTATCGTTTTCAACAAATAAGATGTAAAGTACTTTTATTATACAATTATACATTTAAATAACCATTAAAACTAAGTTATCATTCTTTTCCTTTTGGATTTAATGAAACTATTGATAACCTATTCTGTTAAACTATAATGCTAACATTTTATATTTTTAGCTTTTTTATCTCTTAAAAGTTTCATGAACAGTTGCATAAATTCGATTATTTGAGATATTTACAAATCCAGACCGACCATCTACGTTGATCAAGAGTCCACAGTATAATATTTTATATCAAACACATCTCTTCCCGTTTTCGAGAATGAATAAAAAAAAAGCTCATATGAATTAAACAGTATTTTAATGGTACACATGTTTTGTTTAATTTCATTGAATATTTGTCTTCAGAATCAGAAGGAAAAGTGACTTTGTTCCGATAAGAGATTTTCCTAATGATTGTTACAGATTTTATTGTGTGTCCTATAGAAAATTAAAAAGGGGTAGCCAATTTACTTTAAATTAACATACAGAAGAATTTAATTTAAAGCAAGCAAAATATTTAGATTTCGCTTCATTTTAAAAACAAGACTGTGATTGTTTTAAGGCAAAATATTGTTATATACTTGGTAAAAATAGCTTAGTAGATAAAATATCTTGCTTCATCGAAAAATAAACAGAAAACATCCTAAGTATCCTACCACTATTTTATTTTTAATAGGACCCTGTGACTACTTATAGCTGATTGCAGAAATGGTTTCGTGAAATTCATAAATAAAAACATAATGTGAAAGACATAATGTAAAGATAATTTAAACAACCTAATTTTCATTCTCTGCCGAGTACTTTTTATAGAACGATAAAAACTAGTGACACAATAATTATATCAGTTTTTTTAGTCGATTTTGGTTTAAAAATGTGATTCTTGTCACCCAAATCATGATCTGCTCTTTTTAGCGTAGCTGGGCGCTTGAGGCCTAAAGGGGCCCTTTTCCCATTCCTCTAGCAATTTAGATGCATAAGATTCCCAAAATTTCTTATTTTGATCTGAAACCATTAGCAATATTTTTAAAACTGAAGTGGTAGTCTCTTCATAAATTTTTAATGTATTTACTCCATTTAAACACTTTTAAATCAAAAATTGAATTCCTTTAATTAATATAGCATGATGTAATGTTTCACAATTATCACGTTTAAAGTGAAATTTATGCTAAATTTTAATAAATTTTTAGAAATTCTAGGACTAATATATTGACCTCGGTGATTCGTTTTGTCCAACTCTAATAAATATATAGCATAAAAGAGTTGTTGAGAGAAGTCCTTTTTCTCTAATACTCGTTTTCAGCTACAGTGAAATCTCCAAGAAAAACCACCTCTATATAGCGTACTCCTCTATTTACGACCACTTTTGGAAGGCACGGAATTTTTTCGATTGACTTTGTGTTGAAGAAAACCTTTAAAAGAAACCATCAAAGACGGGAGAGACTAGATTTAGGAGTGACTATCCCAGCGACAGGGTAAACCTCTGCACCAAATGTGAAAAAGGTGAAATAGGAAAACGCGAAAAAATATCAAAACAAAACAAGTAAGTCGTTTAAAATGTATTCAAAATATTTGTGTGAGTCTCTTATTTAGAGTCATATTCTTTAGTCAGAGTGCACAAAAGACGATGCTATCAATAATTTATTTTTGGAGTTGAAATTTAAATTAGAATAAAAAAAAGTTCTTTTCGAGAAAACTAAGAGTCTCAAACAAACTTTTTTAAAGCTAAGTAATTTTTATGATATAAAATTAAATGCTAATTTAAACAAAAGATCATGATTATTTATTTAAAATAGTTCTATTGTTCATAATTGGTAATTTTGTTTTTACACATTATATCAGTAGAGATTATTTTTGTTGACGCGAAGTTTTGCTGTTGATTCATTTACACCGTTTTTCTGACGCGAACAGCACTGACATTTCCACACCCGGAAAATGATACTGACTGAAATTAAAATCGTTTGCAAAAAATCAAGTACCTTCGATAACATTTTGAAGACAATGGACGAAACCCCTAAGAACGACCAACCTCCATTAACGGCCATTTTACTGTGGAACAGAGTGTGGTCGCTTCTGAGAGGTTTCACTGTATGTATTCGTATTTCGATATTACATTCAAGCTACACGACGCTTTAAAGTGGCAATCGCTAATAAACCACCCTATAGAAAAAATTTGCAAACTGTAAATAAAACACACGATCCAAATCGATGTTTCCGTTCAAAAGTAGTTAATAAAAAGTAGCAATGAGAGAGATAGAGAATGTTGCCAGATGTAAATATTAGCATACATGGTGAAATTTTTTAAAATAAAAAATACATATTTAATAAATAATGATAAAAACCGTTCCATATTTGAATTGTTATAAGTCTCTTCAACGAGTGAAATTACTCTCATTTATTTCTTATTAAATCTCACAATTTGTTTTCTTTGGGCTAATTTTTTTCCCGAGTACTAATGATTATTTTTCGAAATCCTGGTAATCATCTATTTCCTTACGATTAACTCATTAACAAAATGTTCTTACATAAAACTACAATAATTTTATATTATTAAACTAAATGCTCGGTGCTTTATTGTGGAAAATATTGACGTAAAAGAAGAAATAAACAATGATGAATAAAAATTTAATTATGGGGGCTGGCAAGCGGAGTGTTCAAGTATAACAAAAAAATATTATAAAAATAGATTATTTGCGATATTTACTGCATAACTTATCTAAGGAATAAACCTAAAATTATAAGCATGAATCTATAAACAAATGTCGACTGAAATCATATTACATAAATAATAATAATTTTGTTTTTAAAAAAAGGACCTAATGGATACCTCATCTGAGGGATTTATTATTCTACCCAACTTGTAAAATTTATTCTCGCATCTGTTTTACAGTACGATATTTTAATTTCTGAGAGCGCATGCGTTTTCATTCGTTATGATGCCAACGCAGTCAAAAATAAAACAAAAAGATGAACTGGAACAAATCCTCCCCATCGAGCTGTTTGCCGGTAGAGTAGTTACGGGGTTAGTAGCATATCGTTTGGTGTCGGAAAACTTTTTGAGAGGAGGAAATTTTTTTCCCCATCTTCTACTCGCTTTATCCTGACACAGATTCATCATGCCAGCTGGAAAACACGTGGATTTGGATTAGATATTTTTGAGATACCAACATCAGAAGTTGTCACAAATTTTATTTTCTAAATATAGTTGACTGAAAAAGTATAATAATTCTTTAATATAACGTTAAACTATGCAAACGATTTATATAATTTGTGTTTTATAATTATTATTCTAAAAAAAATATCGTCTGCGTTATTTGACACCAAGCTAGGACTTTATTTAAGTTTGGAGAAATTTCATAAGTACAATGATGTCAAAAAGTGATTATCATTTTTGCCAGAGGTAAGGAACATTTTTAGCCTGTTGCTTTTTAAATACTGAATATTAAATGCTTCCTTTTTACTCGATAAAACAATGCAAATAATTTATTAATCTTTTGGCCGAAGACTGTGGAACAAAGCAATTATGACTTCATAATATATGTGTGAAACATTGAATTGCGTCATTATAAATAATTGTAGCTTTATGAATAAGCTTTTATAAAATTTAAAAAAAAACTACTGAAGTGTTTTAAAAGTAAAATTTTATTATTCAATCTGAAAATATTATTCGAAGAAAAAAGATGTATTTTAAGAAATATGTATTTCAGCATATCCGTATAAAATAATTGCTGTTTTTTCCACATGGTGTTATATTTTGAAGAGCATAGACTACAATATATACATTGAATTAAAACTGCGTATGAATCAATTCTGGTCTCCTCCTTCTAGTTTTATATGTTGATGCATTTAGACTTCAATATATATTCTTAAAGCATTGAATTAAAACTGAGTACAGAATATTTCAGGTGAATGCATGAAGAATGTAGACTTCCGTATGTTAACCGAACCAAGCTCCAGAAACATTGAATTAAAACTGCGTGTAAAATTCTGGTCTCCAACTTGTGTTTTTTGTGTGGTGAAAAATATAGACATCTGTATATAAACAGGAGGAAATTACAGAAACATTGAATTAAAACTTATTATGGAGTAATTCTTGTTTTCAGCTTATGGTGTTCATGTGTTGGAGAATATAGACTTCAGTATATATACATAAAACATTGAATCAAAATTGCGTATGGAATAATTCTGGACGAATTTCCTCATACAAACCAATGGATTAGAGCAAATATACCTGCTGTAAATATGCGATGTACCAGTTTCTTTATTTTTGCGATGAAGTGATAAATAGTAAGTAATGTGACTTTAGTTTTGATTTTGATTTTATTCCAAAGCCACTTAAACCAATCTTAGAATGGCGGAGCCTAGAAATGTATCAAAACTAGTGAAATGCGGACATTATTGTCGAGTTTTCATGACTCATTTGTTTTCGCATGTTGGGCTATGTGGCTTAGTGGTTGGCTATGCTATAGTCGGAGCCCTCACATTCGAGTATCTTGAAGCCCCAAATGAAATCAATCAAAGATCTACAATACAAGGGTATCGGGACAAATGTTTGAAAGACATGTGGAATGTTACCGAAACTCTTAATGTCCTGTATGAGAAGAATTGGACAATCTTAATGGAAAAAAGACTTAAACAGTTTGAAAATGATGTTGTTCATGCTGTTAAAAATGAAGGATATGATGGAAAAGACAGTTCGGACACCGAACTGCAGTGGTCTTTTTCTGGAGCGTTGTTGTACTGCATCACTGTTATCACAACCATCGGTAAGTTTTTATTTTCTTTATACTTTTAATGCACGCACAATTGAATTTTTTTTTTAAATTAAGCAAAATGAAACGAATGATATTTTTACTTATATGAATTCCAATTTTGGTCAAAGCCATTGAGTCAAGCCGCTATGTCTTAGGGGATAAAGTGTTCGCCTTCCAATGAGGCGAACCAGGTTCGAATCCCAGTCGATATGAATTCCGCATCCAACTTGCACCGACCACAGTGTTGACGTTAAATATCCTCAGTGGTAGACGGATCACGGGTTAGAGACCCCTTGCCGTCAAGCTAACCGTGGGAGGTTCTCATGGTCTTCCTCTTCATGTAACGCAAATGCGGGTTAGCTCTATCAAAAAGTCCTCCGCGAAGGCAAATTTCTCCCAATACTCGATCCAGGAGTTTCTTTGTTTTCTGGATTGGGTTCAAAATTATAAGGCTATGGAGTTGAATGTTAGCAGTCGTAAACCATAAAATTGTGTCGGTTATTCAACGACAGTTATAAAGAAGAAGAAAAAAAGAAGAAAAAAGCCATTGCGTCAATAGCTAAAATGCTTAACTCGACCTAAGACTTCCTGAGAGCTCAACTGAGAAAATAATCTCAGATCTAACAAAAATTTTACGAAGATCTAAATCTAAAAAATGCAGATCTTAAAAATGTAGAAGTATGTTTATAACTGCTTTAATCGTCAAACAGATCTTACATATATCGACAGTAAACAAATTTTTACATATATATATTTTTATTACTAATCAAATGTTAACATTAAATTACGTATTGCTACTTTTTATTTGCGAATATAATTAAAGGTATTTTATTTGAAATTTCATTTCATATTATAAAATAACAAATAAAAGTAATAGAAAAGTAATGAAAATTAAAAAAACAAATTTTATTTTGTAACCGTAGCTGAACAGCCAACTCAATATTAAGTTTAAGACTACCAATTTTCAACTCCGTATACTTGTAAATTTGAACCCCATTCAGAAGACAAGGGAACTCCTGGATAAAGTATTGGAAAAATTTGTCTTCATGGAGGACTTTTTGATGAAAGTAACCAGCATTTGCACCACATGGAGAGGAAATCCACGATAACCTCCCACTGTAATGGGATTCTAACCCATGATCTGACTATCACTGGGGATATTTTATGCCAGCACTTTGCTTGGGGCGATCAGGTTGCGGATTTTGTATCCACCAAACATCGATGAGAATCGAACCCGGGTCACCTCCATCTCCTGAGCCACTACGACTCAAAACATATTGTGCAAACATATTTGTATAAAACATTGCGATAGTGTTGCATATTTGTTAAAACTTGCAAATCTTATGAAAAGATTCATCAGTGAATATGCATGAAATAAGAAACTATTTAAATTGATGCTTAAAATTTGCATATCTTTTTAATTAACTGTGGAAATTTAGCAAATTTGATTTTGTAATAAAACAAAAGACTAATAGGTGGTTTTTCATTAACTAGGTATTAATGGTTCAAAGGGTGATCTAAAATAAGCTAATTTATTGACTCTAAGAATTAATTAAGTTTTGAAATCAAATACAAAAACTCTTTCTCTAAATAATCATTCGGTAATTATTTCTCTTTTTTCCCGACAAATCTTGTTCTTGGAATTCAATATATAAAATATAACCGAAAGCTGAAATATATAACTTTATAGTTTTATCAAAAAGGTTGTCGAAAGTAGTTAATGTTGCCGACCAGGTGGCCAAGTGGTCAGCATGTCTGACTGTGGAGCCATTGACCGCGGGTTCGAATCCTGCTCAGGGCATGGATGTTTCTTTCTCACTCTGTGTTTTATGTCCTTTCCTCTTTGTGTGAATGTGACCCGCTCTATAAACGGGTTTGTGGTTGTGTGACGTGGTGCTCCGCCGGCGTGGCTTCGCTACAGGTGCCCACTGGGTAACGAGAAGAGAGTAGCAGTTCTGGCATTTCTGTAGCCAATGGAACAAACCTCAAGTGCCCACCATTAGAAAGAAAAAAAAGTAGTTAATGTGAATTTTTTGCAAAAGCCACTATGTCTCGTGAATTTCTTAAACAAATCGAAATCTCTTAATCTCTTTGCACGCCATTATGAAATATGTTCATCCAAAAAAGGATTATCTAATGATGGTATGTTCATCCAAAAATATCCGACTTGCACCGACCACAGTGCTGACACAGAACATCCTCAGTGGTAGACGAATAGTGGGTTAGAATCCCCTTGCAGTCGGGATAACCGTTAGAGGTGTTCGCGACTTTCCTCTCCATACAACGCATGTTCCATCCGAAAGTCCTCCACAAAGGCTAGTTTGTCTCAACGCTTGATTCGGGAGTTCCCTCGGTTGATTCGGTTGGGTTCAAATTTCTAAGGCTATGGAGTTGAATATTAATGGTCGTAAATTCAGAATTGGGTCGGCTGTTCAACGCTGGTTACAAAATAAAAATAAAATTACAGCTATCCGCCATATTTTGAAGGTTAAAAATCCAAATCCAGTAAAAGATTGCATTTTAAGAAAGACTACGTGTTCATATTGCGTTGCAGGTAAATTATATGTATTTATTAGTGAATTAGCTGATTAATTAATAGTTGAAATCAACTCGTAAATCCATTATGATTGACTCTTAGTTTCAGTCGTAGACTTGATCGTTAGACCACAAGTTATTTAAGGTGATGAATGTTTTTGGGTGGGGTTCTTAGTGTTTGTCTCTTAACTAATCTTCATACCGTTAGTGTTTGCTATTTCTTTGACTTTAAAATATTGCATAATTTTAACTCAAATTGTATTATTAATACACATGTTACTCATGGTAATGTCTTGATACTTTTTTTTGTGGGTTCACAGTACTTGTAGATGTTTACACAAAATATACAAGACAGTTTAACAGTAAACATAGCAATTTAATAGCTTGCAATAAGCCGTTTTTTTCTTCCGTTTGTTTTGAAAGTGATAATATCATCTTTTGTTTTAATTTTAAAGTCATTTTTAAGCTTGTTAACAAAATCAAATTTAAGTCTCTTAAGGATCTTATTAGTTTTGATAATCGCTGGGGCATTTAACTCATTCCTTTCCTGGGCGAGCTTGGCTACATCGGATAAAGTAGAGGACCTTTAAAATTTAGACTTAAGGAGCACGATAGATATGTCTGATATCAAGAATACGAGAAATCATCAACTGTACATTGTTGGAATCTTGGGCATTAATTCACTTTCGACAATGCCAAAATTATTATTACACTACTCACATCAGCTCATCTTGATGTCTTGGAATCCTGTTTCATTCATATGATTGCTGATTCCCTTGTTAACGACATTAGCTCTTCACCATCTCTCCATAGCAAGTAGGAATGCATTTTACCCTGATTTGCCCTTCTTGGCCGCTCTGGTTTTTATTGTTCTGTTTCTTAAATTTACTTATCCATTTTTCGTTGGCAGCTTTTCATTTTATATTTCATATCATTTTGTTTCATTTACACTTGGCAAGTCTTGAAAATGGGGGCTTGAAACATGTCTAATGTTATTTCCTATTTATATTTTTTTGACAATAATATATTTTTACTTATATTTTTGTGATTGTAGTGAATGAAGTTTTTAATCAGATTAAAAAAAAAAGAAAGCTAGTAAAAACTTTAAACTATGGTATTCAGTGCCTTGAACAATTCAATTCTTTAAAAGTAAAATTAATGTTCCTGTTTTCTTTTCATACTGATAAAGATGTATCATTGTGACATCATAAATTGGATAGGTTTTTAATAAATTTTTCCATTTGTGATTTTAAACGTTGTTTTTAATGAAATTTAATTTCATCAAAATAATTTCTGTAATTTTATTCATCATTTAGTTTTTCCTCAATATTATTTATCAGAAGATAAGTACTTATGAGTAAGTACATATTAAGTGAGCCAACTCTAAATTTATAAGCTAAAAATTTTATTGAAGATATCAAAATATCTACGAGGAAATAATGTACCATTAACATGTTGAATGCCTCACTATTTTTAAATGGCTTGCCCGTCTGGCCAAACGGTAAATAACTACAAACTAAATTTGCAAACATCAGACACATTTACTAGATTTTTAAAAGGTTTAGCATGACTCATCAGAAAAAAGTGGTGAATATTATAAGCCTGCGAATTGCTTGGAAATAGTGGTGGATAAAAATCTACTAAATTAAATTTATTAAACGAAGAATCACAATTAATAAACTACCACTTGAAAATATTTATTCGCTGTCCGTAGCAAGTTGGCATCTCTGTGTTTATAAATAAAACTATTTTTGTGTGATCTATATTGCATTAATTCCTTCAAACCATTTTAGTAACGATAATAATATTAAAAAAAATTAAAAATTTACTAGAATTATGTGTTTCTAATAATCTTGGCTTCGGGGTCACCGTCACGGGGGTCACCGGTGACCCCCATGGAGCTACGAACAAACTCCGTGTTGATCACCGGTGACCCCGATTGCATTCATTCTGTTACACGTGTTAAAAGAAATCGAACTCTTTCAAAAAAGAAATTTTCGCACCATGTACCTCCAGATATACTTACATGCGTTTTTTTTTTTTTATTTCTATACTTCCACCCCTTATATATTTTTACTTCCAAAAATAATTGCAAAAAAATGCAGGTTAAGCTTTTAATTTTCGAAAAAATTAATAATTTTTCTGAGAATGTATGGCATATAGCTTCCAACTTTCCCTATAAGTGAAGAAAACTACTTTCCAGTCGCTTCCAAGTGAAGATAATAATGCTGTTGTGTTTTATAAATTTGCTAGTACTTAATAACATCGCCGAATATTAAGTTAATAATCCCATGAAACTGAAGTAGAAAGATACACTTTAGATGAGACTTCATATACTTTAAGAGATATAAAGCAGGTAATTAGGGTTCTTCGCTCAAAAATAGACACCCATTTGTAAGACTAGCCAGGCGTGAATGAGGAAAACAAAAATTATTTCATACGAGAAATAATAGTTTTTCCAACCAAAAAAATAGAAAGGAAAAGTAAAAATCGAAACTAGAAAAACCATTTGACTAAAAGTGAAACAGTAATTTAAAAAAGATTAAGGCGGGAATAAAAGACTAGAAAAACCGCCGTCACAGAGAGAGGCGAATCAAGACAATGTGCATTTCCCCGCGCTATGAAGAGGTGGTGAAAAACTCATGTCGTTAACTGAGGTTGTTGTTGTTGTTAATTTACGTCGCACTAGAGCTGCACAATGGGCTATTGGCGACGGTCTGGGAAACATCCCGGAGGATGATCCGAAGACATGCCATCACAATTTTGATCCTCTGCGGAGGGGATGGCACCCCCGCTTCGGTAGCCCGACGAACTGCGCGCGAAGTCGAGCACTTCACGGTAGCACAGTTTAACGAGGACCAATACCCCACACCCTCGGTCCCTACGCAGACTGATCCAAGTGGTCACCCACCCGCACACTGACCGTAGCCAGTGATGCTTGACTTCTGTAATCTGCTGGGAACCGTGTCGTAACGATCAGTCCACTGCCGGACCGTTAACTGAGGTATCGGCATTGATGTGAATGAAACAACATTCCATTGCACCAAAATTAGCTGATGTAACAGGAGTGAAAGGAAATTTGGCCTTATCGAAATTTAATTCCAACACAAGAATTGCTGAATTATGATCAAGTATTCTATATGCATGCATAGCTGTCTTCATTTGGACATTTTGGTAGATTTATACCATAATTGCACGATACGAAGATTGGAAAAATTTCCACGGTTCGTCTTCAAGATTTTAACCAATAATCACAGGGTATTCTAGTTTTACCGCAGAAAAAGTTTGCGAGTACATATTTAACAAAATCATCAAAAATGAGTCATTTTTGTAGCTATAAAACATAAAATTGCAAACAACGATGATAAATTAATATTTAAAAAAAATCATTTAAATGTATGTTTTTCAAGACCAATGCAGTTTAAATACTAACAAAACAATACTTTACTCAAAAATGTGTATGAGAAAGTTCAAAGTTAAAAATTTTTAGTGCCGTTTTAAGGCGCAAATCACACTTTCGAATGTCAGTGCCCTAATGCTGATTTCAGCTTTTCTTAAAATAGAGATAAACAAAACGTCTCATCAGCTTCCGTAAGAGAAAGAGAGAGAGAAATTATAGATTTTAAGAATAATTTGTTTTGTTCTTAACACTCCGAGATACACCTTCCGTATCCGATGCCTTGTAGTTAATATTCTTATGAAAAGAGCAAACTTTTAATTGAATTTTATTAATTAATTGAAAAAATGCCGATAGCTTAAAAAAACGTTTTTAAACTCTTGTTTCAAAAGGTTATTCACCTTAAAACTTTCATTCGCCCTGAAATAACTGTAAAAAATTCATGTGTTTTATATTAAATGAATTAAAGTGCAATACATATAACTTTTCCCGGGTTGTTGCTTGGAAGGAAGATAAATAAGATTGGACAAGAAACAGCGTTCTACAGCACTAAATGTGAGATGGGGGGAAAAAAACATTTCAATTATAGCTAACTTTCATAAGGAGTAAAATAAGCATTTACTATTGTAAATTTTAAACCATTCATCACTTTTTACTTTTTCTCGTGACAAATAACAGTCCTATGATTTGGGATACCAATTTACTCCTCTTTATTGGGAATATTTCTTCGAATGAAAGCAAAATTTGTGACCACAAAGATACATTCAGAGCGTTTTGCGGATCCATCAATAGTTATAATTGGTTTGCAACATTTGCATATCTGCCAACTTTCACTCTTTCCGAGAATGGGTTTTCAGAGTGGTTGTAAAACAATAAACGAAAAACAATCTGACTCTAAAATATATTTACATTTTGATCCCATTGAAATTCGCATGAGCGAGGATTATTGTGCTTTGATATATTTATTGTAATTATTTATTTGTAGTGGTGGTCAACCTCATTTATAATTATCATTATAATTCAAAAAGTTAATTGGAATAACCCGAGTATTGCTACCATTTTAAATATGAAAATAAAATCTTGCGGAAAAAGAGTTGGTAGGTGTGCTCAAATATTGCATGTAAAGCTTATATCAGTAAAGTACAGCACTCTTGGTGGGTAATATCGCTTTGCAAGAAAAGCTTCTCAACAGTATTCGTTCGTTTGTTGTTGTTGTAGAACTGGGCATCTGAGGCCTAAATGGCTTTTATCATAATCATCAACACTATTAGACCATAATGCATACCCTCCAACTTATGAGGATTTTGAAAATAATTCTTTCCAGTGGTAGCGAACCAAAGTAGAAATTTTTAAAGCAAATGGATCTCTCATAAAACTTTTATCAGAACTTAAGAATCTAGCCATATGGCCTGCACTTTTATAAGTAATAGTGGACAAGTTACGCTAAAATTAATTTTTTTTTAAATATTAAGACATTAATTTTGCTACCGTCGAAAAGAA
>NC_092209.1:25410608-25412824 GCF_043381705.1 Parasteatoda tepidariorum | reverse complement strand
ACACGTCTTCGATGATCCTCAGGACACAGTTGGAAGAATCTTTTAATTCACCCAGATAAATGAAAATGCTGAAAAAAGTTTCCCACCACAATGAATGTCTTCGAAGAAAGGAACTGTCCTAAATATATGACGCTGGGCGTTAACCAATTAATGCATGATTCTTTGTTTAGTAAATTCGATTTATTGAGTTTCTACTCACCACTGCTTCTAAATTCAAATATTTATGTGCTACACCACTTTGTTACAGTTATGCCGTGTTGAGCTTTTCATAAAGTTGACAAAATTGAATGACAATCTTCAAATTTGTGTTTGTAGTTCTCTACCGTTTCTTAAAATATTTTGTCGAATCCGGAGCAGTTGGCATCTTTGGTAACTGTAAGTGGCGTGTAACACAAAGCTTCGAATTATTTAGAAGTAGTGGTGGGTAGCAACCCTATAAATCGAATTTACTAAACCAAAAATCATTAAAAGACTACCACTCGAAAATATTCATTCGCTATTCAGAGCAAGTTAGCTTCTACTGTGTTACACAAAAGAATGGATAAAAAATTTTTTTTAATTAATTCCCCGCACAATTTTCGAAGAACTCAATTAAATGAGTACTTTTTAACAATCACCCTTTTCTTAAATAAAATGTTTTATTTTTATTATTATTTATGTCTTATTATTATTTAAGGGACTTATCTAATAATTCAGAATAACATTCAAAATTATTCATAACGATTATTGTTCGTTTCCAATTATCTAATAAAACTTTACTGACAACCCAAAAAGACTAACTATGCTTTTAAACGCAAATAAGAACTGGAAGAAAAAAAAATTGATATTTTTATTTGTATGTTTGTTCTATTTATTTCTTGTTCTATCGTTAATAATTAATGAGAGTGTATTTCTGTAATTTATCTGTTTTGTACTTCTAAATTAAATTTGACAGAAAATTACCAGTTTTACCCTTGGGCTTTTCACATTTTAATGCTTACATAGTTATGTCGACCACGGTCATTTTTCTTATTATTAGTCCATGATATAAACAAGCCATTAATGAGTTGCAATATTTAGATTGTACACAAACCAAATAAAATCATCTTAGTAATTACTTAATAGACTAGCAATGATTGTCCTACTTAATTAGTAAATTAAAACGGAAAGGACTGTTATTAGAATTTCGATTAAGTTCGGTTATTTATTCATCTGGTTGAAATAACAGTATTGGTATGAGCATATATTTGCTTAATATATTATATACGCGTTTTTCTTGATTATATGGGTTTTCAGAATGCTATGTTTGTTATTAAACTGAAAACTGATTAACTAATATTGCATTTTTTAATTATTATTTTAATTTTTCTTTTAATTTTTTATTTTTGCATTTTTCTATCATATTAGGGCAACACTTTCCTGAATAATTTCAGAACTGAAAAAATTGATAAAACAAAATGTTTTAACTAATTACTATTTACCAAAAATATTTGTAAATTAAATCTGCGTCACAAATACTCAAATGAATTATATATGGGTCATTCTCACAAAAACAGTCATTTTCATGTCCCCAGTATATTTTATGTTTGTTTTACAACTTACGAAAAAAAATTTTCAGGGAAAGTGTCCTTCAGAATGCAAGCTAACAAAAGAATAAAAATAAAATTATCAATTTTTATTTTTTATTTATTTTAGGTAATTAAAATATACCAATATGTCATTCCCTCACTTGTCCCCACTGCTGATTTAAAAAAAGAAAAAAAAATTCTGAAGTAAAAAATTTTTTTTTGCAAATTCGTGTTTTTTATTTCAGAATATTTAACCTAACTGAGCCTAACTGAGAAAGTGGATAATAATATGTTGCTTTCTTGCATGAATATAATTGTATGTGATTGACTTCATAAATTAATTAGGCCTAACTGTTATTTTTAAATTTTATTAAATTTGTCATTCCCTCACTAGTGTATAAAGTGAGGGAATGATTAAAGATGAGTATATTATGAAATTTTTTTTTTGTTCAATCGTGCCAGCCAATTTTATTTCCCAACCTGTAAAATCTGTTAAATGTATAAAACTAAATTATAATAAATATTAGATATACTTAGTATGTTATCATTTTCAAACTTGAGGTAGATGTAACTTAGATAAAAACATGTATTAAAATAAAATATCATTCCCTCACTATTAGTGTCATTCCCTCACTTTTTAAATAGTGAAAATAATTAATTTACTTATTA
>NC_092209.1:25359891-25409764 GCF_043381705.1 Parasteatoda tepidariorum | reverse complement strand
TGTGTGTGTGTATATATATATATATATATATATATATTTAAGATTGTTTTTAATAAGGTGTCTGGAAAGTTCGCGCCATTTTCCGTTAGGCAGAGCTCCCAAAAGTCAAATTTGTAAAGCTGGTATCAAACTTTATACTATAAATCTTATTTCATGTTTCTTAAAATGGTTCATTAAAATTTATTGCTCTTCACCAAGATTTGGAAACTTTATTTATCCATACAAAACTGATAACACCCATGCCAAATTTAACGCGTTTCAAAATAGATTTTTTTCCCAGTGGTAGTGAAAAAACTATATAGATATTGTAAGCAACCGCTTAACTCGTTTTATCCCGACTTTTAAGTGGTGCAAAAAGTGGTTTTATGAAAAAAGTGGTATAATATGTTATTCAACTAAATGGCTAATATCAAATATTTGTTACCATTTCAGTTCGAAATGTCCCTGCACCTTATAGTTATACATCTAGTGATGGAAACTTAAATCACGAATAAATTTTCGTGGAAAGGAAACTTTTGATTTCCCCTTGATGAAAGACAAAATTGAAGCAATTGTCCTACCAAAATATATGTTTCTGAAAAAGGAAACTGTCCAATAAATATGACGCTGGCCACTAACAGGTTAATTTACTTTTCATTATCACTTATAACACTTTGTAATGAATTAGTTGGTACAAATTATGTATGTTTAGACTATTTATATGTAGTAGTAGGTATAAATACATTAAATCAAATTTGTTGAAACAAGAATCAATCATGACTGAAAAAGTTTTACCACCACTCTAAATAAACTCACAATCGAAAAATATTTAACTATCTACTTTAAGCACTAATCCACGATGTATTTTTTTAAAAAGTAAAAGGTTTTTGGGTAAGATTTGTTTTACAAAAGTGTTTTAAAACTTTTTCATAAGTTTCGTAATAAAGTTAATGATTACTTTTACAATGAAATAAGTTACGGAAATTAATTCGTTATAAAAGTAAGTATTATGGAACCTACTTTTATGATGAAGTTATAAAAATGGGCTTTTTAACTCAACAAAATTTCTTACCTGAGTTTTTACATAAAACAATTTGAACTGATGTTTTTATCTTCCACACCGTTGTTCACTTTCAAACAAAATTTTAGCATTTCTCGGATCATCTGTCCCTCTAGGAAATCATGCTACTTCATCAAAATTAGATGTATTATTCATTGGGTTACCTGAAAATTCATACCTATAATTTATGCGTATATTGCAATATGTCCCCGATTATTTGACACCTAATCATACGTCACATTGGTTACCAGGCACCCATCTCACCGTGCGTTTAAACAATGCCTCCTACAACTGAAAGCCTCCACACGATTTTTTTAGAGGTAGTCCGATCGCATGTAAACTCTCTTTACACACATAGTATCCCCAAGAGATTTTGAGCGCGCTGATTGGCTTTCTCGGCAACGCCATCTGTGACGTATGGCTATTTCATTCTGCCATGCTTGTTATTTTCAGCATACAGTGATTTCTATACTCCAGCTTTTGTGTACAAACTTGAAATGTCAGTTTTTTCAACAGAGAAACTGCCTTCTTCATTTAAAAATGAAATAAAAATATTTCCTCAAATACCATTACCCCTTAGAAGCAATGTTCTAAATTTTGACAATTGCAACAAGTGGGTAATGGAATTTGGGGAACCTAACAATACGAAATAGAATTTTAGAACTTCCAAACGTCATGGAAAAAGATTTGTTTGTATTTAATTTCTATGGGAAATGCTTTTTTCGTTAAATTTCTGATTATTACATGCAGGAATTCTTATGAAGCTAATATCCCTCTAATTTACTGAATAACACTGAAATCGAATTTAATTGCCTTGCTTAATTCTTATACTCACTATAAAATGAACACTGAATAGGTTTCACTGGATATTTATTTAATTAAATTAATGCTCATAGAATTAAATTAATATTTTATTTATTTATTGCGGATTACTAAAATTAAATTATAAAATTTTTTATTTAAGATTTATTAGTGGCGCCATCTATTAATATAAATTAAAACTAAGTGGCCTGCATAATGCCTACCTATTTATGACTGATTTTTAATGTTTTTTTTTTTATTTGTTAAATGTTTTATGATACCGAAAAACTATTAATTGACATCTAAGAAATTAAGCAATTGTCTTTTAAGATGCTTCTTTTATTAATTTTTGATTGCATAATTTTCATCAAAATAAAAGTTAATGATTATGAATTGTCCATTAAATTAATACCATGAATAATTAAAGAATAAATTTACAAAAAATTCCCTCTTTTAATTCTAGTACATTTCTATAGGATTATAAATATTTTTTTTATTATTTAATTGCAGGAAATTATTTGTTTGTCACCAAAGTGCGTTTATGAAAGTGCCGCAGGAAAAATGTAAAAGAAGTTTTTCAAAAAATTCTACAATTTTTTGCTGAATTATAATTACATTTTTTAAACATTTCAGAATATTTTCCTCTAAGATATGATAAAATCTTTTTCAAATAATCAAAGATAATTTTAAAAATTTATTAATATACATTTTAAAATTTCATATAATAAATTCAAACTTAACTGAGTGGTTCTGCAATCATACTTAATAAATTTAAGTAAGAGATTTTAATTTTTAAGTCCATATTCACAATGGTATTAAATTTCAATATTAATCAATTCTTATATATATATATATATAAGAATATATATTAAAATACAATTAATGGCGCTGTTTAATTTTTTGAACAAAACTTCAACATTTGTAATTAAATTAGTATGAGAAATATACTGGAACTGATTTATGATTGGTTTACTTTTTGGGAACACACTACGGAGAAATGTTATTAGGGAGGAGCTACAAAAAGACGTAACAGATGGCGTTGTCGATAAAGCCAATCAGCGCGCTCAAAATCTCTTGGGGATACTATGCGTGTAAAGAGAGTTTACATGCTGCCCGGCCCGAGGATCGAACCCAGGACCAGTGGCACGGGAGCGCGAGGGGCTACCACTCAGCCACCGGGCGTCATGAGTCGTCTACCTCTGAGGATATTTTGCATCAGTACTGTTTTCGGTGCAAGGCGGATGCGGATGGCTGACGGATTCGTACCCAGCCCTCGCAGGTATTTGTACCAGGCTCACCTCATTGGATTGCGAATCCTCTATCCCTTGAGCCATCCTGGCTCCTTCAGAAGTTTTAAAATTATTTTTATCTCTGTACTATTGACTAAAATTTAAAAGTTGCTATTGTTTTTTCTTTTCTTTTTTTTTTTTAAAAAAAAGAGTACAACTTAAATCATTGATTTATTAAAATACCAATATTCAATTTTATTTTTTAAATTTTGTCCAAATTATCTTTAAGCTTCCTATTGTCTTTACAGTTGGACCTAGTTGAATGATATATTATTTCAATTGAAACTCCTTAATAAGNTCTAAATACTGCATCTCTACTGATATGCATCAATTTGACGCGATCGTAATTTAGACAAAATTTTGAGTCAACATGCAAAACATCACATCAATAATAAATAGGAATGTAGGTACAGACAATACTTCGATCCGTTATCCGATACCTCAAATGAAACAAGCGATAAGGAACTGTTGCCGATAAGCAATAATGCAACAAACGCAAAATGTCAATTGATGTCAGAGTGTCAGATTTTGAAGGTTTCGGTTGCTTAGTTCGAGTATTGAAAAATAAAATACTAGAATATTTCATAAATATATATCTCATATTTTCCTTTTTTTCTCATAGTATATAATTACATTGCTTTCTAAGTGCAGAGATGCCAACTGCTCCGGACCCGCCAATATAACTTTCAAAAACGGTAAGTAATTCCTAAGTAAATTTTGCAAATATAAAATTGTGAAATTTATAAGACTATGAATTACTTAGAAATAGAGGTGGATAAAAATCTACTTAATAGAATTTATTAAACCAAGAATCACAATTGATAAACTACCACTTTAAAATATATATTTGCTGTCCGGAGCGAGTTGCCATCTCTGTAAGTGCTGTTGTATGTGTTCGTTCATGCGTCAAATTGGCGCGTGCTCGTTGAGAAACGTATATAAGAAACGTCCGTAAACCTAGTGTTAATATCTACTTGAATAAGACTCCAATTATCCGACGATTTCGATTTTCCGACATACTCCTCGTTTCGAGAATATCGAATAATGAGAGTTCTGTACTATACTCTAAAATCTTCATTAAGTTAGCCACTAATGCTGGTTTAAAACATTTATCTTTCTTCGCTCTCAAAATAATTTAAAATTTAACAATTTGTCTCCCAGAATGCTCTGCCAAGTAGGTTATTTAAGCAAACATTTTGTTTGAGTAAGTTAAAACTTATGTTGTTATAATTATAATAGCAAAAAAAAAATATCTGGTTCGAAGTTTCCTTTCAATTTTTAGCAGAATGTATTTAAGGAATTAATTGAAATCGGCAATTTAAAAGGCAATATGTAGCAATAGAAACCTCTTCTGATGCCTGTTTAGAAAAAAATTCTGTATAACCAGTAAAGCCGTTTAACCTTTTGACGTTTAACCTTTTTAATTATTAAAAACAGTCTATGAGCTTCTAAGAAAAGTTGTTAGATTATCGAAATTATATTTGC
This sequence comes from Parasteatoda tepidariorum, assembly GCF_043381705.1. NCBI lineage: Eukaryota > Metazoa > Arthropoda > Arachnida > Araneae > Theridiidae > Parasteatoda > Parasteatoda tepidariorum. Next base: position 25,405,150 of record NC_092209.1, on the reverse strand, counting down.
ACGAAAATATAAAATCCAAAAAAAAGTAGTTTGAAAAACATTTTCATTCATGCTTAAAACTTTATCAATATCTGATTTTGTAAATTAAATAAATCTCAATGATGAATGATTAGATCTTAGATCTAAATACTGCAAATAAGAGCAGATATAGAAAATTATTGTTTGGAAGTGAGCCGTGTTTGGAAGAACTTACCTTTAACGCAGAAAAAGACACTGGGATTTAATGCTGTATTTGCTAACCATAACTTATTAAAATGCTAAATATAATATCATCACGGATTTTGGCCTAATTAATAGAAAATAATTTTAAAAAAAGTATGAAAAATATACTTAATAAAAATTCTGCGTCTAAATGTTAACGCTATCATTTAGATTTCTTTAAAAATACATATTAATAGAATGAGAGCTTTTCTCCGAGATTTAATTTTTAATACTCAAAGCAATATTATTCACCTCTTAATCATTGTTATTACATAATGTTTATTCGTTTATTAATTACTGCCAAATTTAAATCTTGTTCCGTATTTTGGTCTAAAATACCAAACGCCTCGTTAAGTAAAATTGCTTCGGATTAACAATGAAAGAAAAAGACCAACATGAACAGCAATTAGTAGTTTTTATCATAACTTTATGATTGTTCTTTAAATTATTTATACTTATGAATCATTATTAAAATTGAGAAAAGTGAATTAAAGATGTTGTGAATAATTTAAATGAATAAAACAATAAATAAATGATAATAATGTATAAAAAAAAATTTAAACAAATGTATGAGAGCTGAAAGATTTTAAATGCAGTTAATATTAAACAAAATAAACTTACTTTAATAATTATTTCACTCCTACTTTTAAAACTGTGGGGAGCCAGTTTGTTTACATATCATACATGCCAAAATCTTGTGTTTGAACAGAAGATTTGTTTTCAATACTTAAAATGGTTAAATTGTGGTTAACAATTTTTTTCCAATTAACAAATTTTATTCACAGTGCTCTTGGCCATCATGATACGTAATCAATTCAAGCAAATATATAAGACCTGGTAATCGGGCCGTGAAGTTCTAAACAGTTTGGTCCACTCCAAGGAAAAATTTAAAAAAATTAGTTGAGAAATATTAACAAAATGAATCATTTTTAGTACTTTTTATCAACAAAAATATCTTTTTAATTTACAGGAAATTTATCTAGATATTAAAATTGCTCAACTTAATTCCTAAAATTAAGTGAAATTTAAGCTTTTAAAATTATTCTGTAACTTTTTCCACCACATTTTAGATTTTTCCGGCTGTGGCCACGCTACAGTCCAAATAATTAGATTATGATTTTGCGAATTGTTAATCTACAACCACTTTAAACGTTGTGAGGTGTATGACAAATGAACCTTGTCATTACGAAATCAATAAACAGAAAATCTACAAAAAGAAATACCACAGCTGGGGCACCTCAGGGCAGCATTCTTGAACCGATTTCATACGTCCTATATACTTATGATTTTCCAATAAAGAAAGCCCACTACAACAACATAACAGCCTATTACGCAAATGACACCGGAATTACAATAAAATCCAGAAACCCAAATCTTGCCGTTCAGTAATTCAAAAATCATTTATTCAATATATATATATATATTTATATNTAATACACTGCACAAAATAATTAAAGGATATTGTAAGTCTTGTACAAAATAACGGTATAAATAAATGTTTTTGCATGAAATGGAAGAAGATAGTCACAAATGCAAATTTTTCTTATTTCAAGCTCGCAGTTTGCAAATTTTGAGTTTGACGTTGAAGACGACGCTTCAGCGGTAGCGAATTCGATTTGGCTTTCAACTTAATGTGAGACAAAGCGGCGAAAAATTATCAGTAAGCGCATTATTTCAATGAGTGCGATGTCGCAACGAAGTCATTTAACCGAATCAACTGGAATTTCACAAACCACTGGAATTTCACTAAGTAACGAGAACGAAGCTCTAGAAACAATCCTGCATTCGTGCATGAAAGTGCAAGATTTGGCGGTGGGGGAGTGATGGTCTATGCTGGCATCTCCATTGATGGGTGCACCGATCTCCAAATCGTTCGAAATGAAGCTCTGACCAGTTGCCAAAGTAAGGATGAGATCCTTGTAGTCTCTTACGTTGCAGCAATTGGAGATGACTTCGTGTTAATGGACGACAATTGCAGGCCACATCTTGCCAACTCAGTGAATGATTTCCTTTCGGCAGAAGGAATAATGTGAATGGATTGGCCAGCGAGTTTTCCTGACATTAATCCAATGGAGCATGTTTGGGACATTAGAGGCAGATGAATTTCTGGACGCTTACCATCCCGCACAAACTCTCCAAACACTGGAAAGAGCTCTTCTATAGGAGTGGGGCGGAACCAGCCCCTCATAAATAACCTCATTGACTCGATGACTCAAAGGTGTTCAAAGTTGCTGGCCGTCTGGGGAATCCATACCCCCAACTAAAAACAATTTTTTTTAAGGAAGCACCTATTTTAATTGTTTTTCTTATATGCACAAATTGTGGTCTTTTCCTTTCGTACCCAAATGCTTAATAAAACGCATTTTTTCTGCCAAACAAATCTCATTTTTATCTTATATAACCTACTACGTCTGTCGATAATAATCAATCATTCAAACAATTCTCCAAGTGCTAGATTAACCAACAACCTCAATATCCTTTCATTGTTTTGAGCAGTGACTTTCAGGTCTGTATTTTACTTCTCTCAAAAACCAAATAGAATTGTTTTTAAGTAACAGTTTTTTTCTTCTCTTTTCCATCTTACTTTAGAGCCTGGATAAAACCATGCAGGCTCTAAACCATCAATGTAGGAGCCTCTCTGGCCCAACGGTATCGCTTTCCAAACGCTGTGCAAAGCGTGGAGATAGTGGGTTCGAATCCCGCTGTTACCCTGGATGTATCTTCGCGTTGTACGTATCTGTCCTTCTATTTAACAAAGGTTTATAAGCCTAAATTGAGCACACAAGCTTGCAAATGTATGTAATTCCAATAAACCATCCATGTAAATATTTAAGATATAGTACTAATTTATAAAAAACTCACAGTAAAGAAATTCAACTTTTTTTTTATAATATCTAAACCTTTTCCACCGAAAGTTCCTCTTTGGCACCATTATGTATTTACCACTCTGAGTTCCAAAATTTTTACACTTCAGTGTTCAGTAACCATTTTATTTAATGGCCTTTTGGTGTTGTATAGTAAATGTGCAAACAGTGGGTTTTGTCTTCTAAACTCTCTGTTTTACGTTTTTTAACTGTAAATAGAGCATCGCGTTATGGTTAGTTTATTTTAAGGCCTATACACATGTGTATTCTTTATGAATGCACCAGCACCAGAATAGGGTTTTATCACATTCATCTGTTTGGAAATTATAAAAAGTTCGGAGCGAAGCTCCCAGAAAAGTTCAGTAAAAGAGTTCTGTTATCACTGGCTGAGCAGCGGCAGTCTTGTAAGAAAGTACACGAATGAAATTAGACTTTCACATTGGTGACAATGACAACCATTAAAACTCGCTACTACCAAATATACCTACTCTTTCCAAGTTATTTTATAGAGTGGTAGACTATTAAAAACTAAGCTCTCTGAATTTTTGGTTAATTCTGTCTCAAATTAAAAGCCTCAACATGACGCATCAAATGTCCTAGTATTTTCTACAAGTAAATTTTTTTGTCATACAAAATTTTGCATTTCAGCATGATACATGAGTTAAGTTTTGGCTTGTTAGTTAAGCGACTTACATATTAACACATTGCTGACCGGCAATTTTTCTGTGGAATGGATGAGGAAGTAAAACAATATTAACTTTAAAAATAATTATTTATTACTCGACTCTTTATATGTCTTTTTTGACAAGTTTTGTAAATATATCACGTTTCGTAAAGTTATAATAAATTGGTAGAGAATTAAACAGTAAAACTTGAAAAGTAAAGAAAATTGCACGCACTTTTTAAAATAGTCATCTCGAGATCACTGCTAACATGATTGCTATGACTCGTGACTGGTCACAAACGCTTGACCACGAAAACACGAGCGTGACCGGTCAGCAATTTGTTACAGAACATTTTTCAAATATTATTTTCGACACTTACTAGTAATTAATCACCAATAAGTGTTTCAGTAATAGCATAGTTGCTCGATTATTTAGTCTTAACCTTAAAAGATGAACTGTATAATGTAATTATATTTGTTTTATTTTTTTAGTGGCTGATAAAAAAAATTATATAATTTAATTTTTACACACAGGCAATTTAAGTCAGTGTTTTCCAAAGTATGGCCCACTCTCCACTGTCTATCTATTTGATGACTAAGGAGTAAATTAGAAAATGCCCAGATCTAGAGTTAAAATAAACCTTCTATACATGTTGTTTAACATCTTATAGTATTATCTGTTGATTTAAAAGAAGCTAGTTATTTTGTTAAGGATTATTGGCGCAATAGTCACTTTTGGCCATACAGCACCTTCAACTTGTTTTAAAAGAAACATTCTTCTATAAGTAAAAGCTAAATTGATTTGAATAAACCAATGTCCCGTAGGTAGTTAAAAATGTCACTGTGTGGTTTCTCTCCAACTAAGAAAGTCAATATTGGATTACAGCTACCAAAATGGCGTTGTCTCTGTGTTTTAAATTTGTTACACTTGATTAAAATATGTTTCACAGTGAGTGGTTCCTTACAATGAGAACATTCGGACGTAGGTTCTTTTAATTAGAGATGTTTATGGGTTATTCGAGAGTGACCAATGCGCAAGCGTTTTAATATTACTTCCTCTTTTCGATTTACGTTTAGACTTTTATAAGATTCTATAGAAAGTTTAATGTTATGTAAGTTATTGCTTATTTCATTTTCCCAGTGTAAATACTGTTTATTGTCATTCGCATTTTTGATATCTGTGTAAGTAAGTGAGTTGTTTGTTATATTATTAGTTGACTTACTGCTGTTTCATTGCCTGAAATGCCAGCATGGCCTTATTTAAAAGAAGATTTTTCTGATTTTAAAGAAAAAATAAATTGATTTTACAACTTGGATGATACAACCTATGTTTGTGAGTTTGTCTGATACAGGGCAGAAAAATACAACGATATATATATATATATATATATATATATATATATATATATATATATATAAATTTTGGGAAATTTCACCAATGTTTGAAAAACCTTACCGCGAAAAAGCTAATTTATGTATTTATATGTACAACATACATTTGAAAGCTTGTATGATCGACCAAGGCTTATAAGCCTTTGTCAAATATAAGGATAGATAGCACAATACAGAGGACGACTGCATGAAGATGCATCAAGGATAACAGAAAGATTCGAACCGACTATCTCCACGTGAGACACGGCGTTTGGCGGACGATATCACTCGGTCAGGGATGCCGAAGACTGCTGAAACAAAGTGACGTTTCATTCGAAGTTTTGAATCATTTACATGTAGTGATGCGTAAAATAACTTTAAAAATCAAATTTGCAATTTAAAAAAAATCATACACTGTATGACTTAAACTTAGCTGTCGATAGAAGAAAGTTTCCTAGAGGGCACAGGAAGCTGACCAGTCTTAAAGTGGTAGAAAAGTGTATGCTTTCTATATATTCCTTGCATTTATAAACTTATTTTATAATCTTTTTAAACTACCACTATTTTTAGAAGAATATACACTCATATATAATACTGATGTCTGGCCAATCCAACTCGTTATACCTCGTATGTATCTGCTTAAAGTTTAAATTTAAATTCCATTCCACTGGGAGAATCATCCTCGAAAGGGTTAAAAGTTTGTAGGGATGGTTTAACGTATTCCTGACAACTGTTGTGATAATGCGACAGTTTCATTTTATTTAGTTGAAATAGTTTAGCTATTTCTGGTGGCACACTCGTTAATAATAAAGTATCGAACATGCGTAATTTCATATCAAAGTATCGACATTTATATAGTAAAGATATTATACTGAACACGAATGAAATGTATTCCTTATGAAATAATTAGATTATTAATCTTTCTGTTTTTGAGATAGGTGTATTGGAATGTTAGTTGGTTAACCGGTTAACGCCCAGCGTCATATATTTAGGACAGTTCCTTTTTTCAAAGACATTCATTGTGGTGAGAAACTTTTTTCAGCATTTTCGTTTACCTGGGTGAGTTATAAGATTCTCAGATACCATGATGATTTAGTTATTTCTGATTAGATCTATAATTATAAGGAGCAAGTACTTTTTGATCTATCAAAGACTTTTTGAATGCCCTAACAGTGTAACCTAAAACCAATTAATTTCGATAATATATTATACCACTTCTTCCATAAAACCACTTTTTATATCATTTCAATATATAAATACGGGACAAAACGGGTTAAGGTAAATATTTTTTATTTACGTTCACGCAGCTAAGTCAATAATTATAATCCTTTTATAGTTAAGGTAAAACCTAAGCATTGCTATTTTCTGCTGCGTGAGGAAAGTAGTGGCCGTATTTTTGATTTTTTGCCAAATATTCTCTTCATTCTTGAGATTCTGGGTTAGAAACATGGTTCCACGGATAGATTTTAGTAGATTCTTGGTTTACTCATTCGAGTGAAATTATCACACCAAGAAGTCTTTCACCTCGTATGCTGAACTGTTTTAGCAAACAAAATACAGTTTTTAGTTTTATTTATGTTTTGCATATAATATAATAAATATGCATTTGATTTTGTTCCTATGAAACGCTTTTTACTAAAACAAGGCAAAATGAAACAACAAACGAAGTACGAGAATTATTTATATTAATTTTGAAAATTAAGCCTAGAAAATAAAATGTTTGGGGACATAAATCCAAAACCTTTAAGTAGACATTTACCTCGCTTTCAATTTCAGACAATTTTTTACGCTTCCTAATTAAAGCTTAATTATCTCCCTTAATACCATGAATGAAGAAATAAACTGCACTATTTTGGCTATTAAAAGGTTTAATAATCTAATATTTCTTTTATGAATATGTATACTGATAAATTTCATATCTGAGGTTTTGTTTCAAATGAAATCTTATTATGGTCAGAATAAAAGATATTTTGAAATAACTTGTAAATTAATGATATAACAGTAGAAAAACTGAAGACTGCTAGATACGTAGAAAATCTGAAGCGACCAGTCTGGTCCTACCCTGATTGTTTGAGTGTAGATCAGTTAGACAGCCACAAAATCTTAAAGGATGATCATAATTAATATAATAAGAAATATATTAGAGACTCTGTCATCAAATTCTACGATATTTTATTCGATTTGATTAGCGAAAAAATTTTATTAAACGGAACACTCGCTGATTTATTAATTATACATTAGTTTCTCATAGATAATTTAATTTCGTTTACTCTATAAATAATAACAATAGAATATATGATTAAATACTCTTGTTTTTTAATGAAACAAAGGTACCTTACACTTACCAAAGTGTATCTTATACTTAAACCTACCTGGGAATATGGGATACCCACCAAAATAACTTACGGGGCACTCTGTTCTTTTCCCATTTTCTTAGGTATGAGGTTCTATACATGCGTTTCTATTAGGCTAACACTATTAATTAAATAGGCACTTAAATTAAATCAAATTTTAAAAAGTCAGGAGAATCAAATTATAAATGCTCGATACTTTCGGTAAGTTTTATTTTGAGTTACAAAGCAATAAAAACAAAAGGGGTCAAAATTGCTCCATCCTTCTTTTTAGTGTTAATTAGTATGCTCCAAATGCAATACTGTTGTTTTTTACACGTTCTAGTTAAAATTCTTTGCAGCGGTAGATATTTAACAGTTGATTTTATAATTGTAAGCAAGAATAATTTTAATTATGCAAGCACTTAATATTTTTGAAGAACAGTATTCGAACTTTAGTAAAGTTATTTAAATTATTTATGCGTGGTGATAATCAAAATTATTCTAAAACTGTTTGATTTAAATAAAGATAAAAAAAATATTAACATTCACATTTTGTTACCACCTTGAAAATAAAATAAATAAAAATTTGGTATAACAAATAACTACATGTAATTTATGCAAGTAAAGCTAAATTAGTCATTTATTAAGTAAAACTAAAAAAATTCAACGAAAAAGTAAATCGTGTTTCAAACTTTAGAGAAACAACCGACCGGCCTGTGTAGGGGTTAGGGAACTGCCCTTGCATCAGAAAGGTTCTGGGTTCGAATCCCAGGCAGGTTCCGAGTTCGAACCCCAGGATGTTCTTACTGTGGGAGCAACGTTAGCCCACCTAATATGGTGCCCCTGAAAGAGTGGCCAGCAAATCTGCTCTTCGGATACCTGTATGACGTAGTGGTGGGCTCCAGGTGGGCATTAGAAAAAAAACATTGAGGAACAAGTAGAGATTATGCTAGTAGTGTTAGTGCTATTTCTAATACTTATATATTTCATGCAGAAAATTCACCAGCTTCAAAAAAAAAAAACACATTACATCGATTGAACAACTTATGCGCAAAATTAATGTAAACATTAAATTTGGGCTCAAACGTTTCAAAAGATTCTATGGTAAATAGATCTTTCTTAGAAGAAATAACACACCTGCCAGCTTTTAATTTTTACGAAAATGATTTTTTCTGGTGGTTGTGAAAATGAAATTTTAATTACAATTACTGGGATGACGCACAATGCCTTAAATTGCTAATTATAGTAATTTAAAACGAAATTTACTACTTCTCTTTAATTCTTAATAATAAACTAAAAAAGTATAATAATTTTAATCAATACTTTTTGCAATTATACACAGAATAATACCTTATATTTTGCAAAAGCTTCACACGGTGAATGCCACGCTAATTTTACATGGCTTGCCCGTCTGGCCAAATGGTACATGACTAAATTTGCTTATATAAACAGATTTTGCGATTTTTTTTAAAAGGTTTAGCATGGCATATGTTATAAATTTATTACACCAAGAATCACAATTAAAAAACTACCACTTGAAAATATTTATTCGTTGTCCAGTAGTTTTTACAGTTAGTTTTTCTATATTTTTTATTAATAGTTTTTAACTGAAATATTTAGGGTTCTTAATCATGTGTTCTTATCTTAACAAGTTTACATCTTTGCATTTTTTTACTGATGGTTTTTATTAATTTTTGGATTTTAACACGTTCACGCCGGCTGTTCACACCCAGGCCTGAAAGCGGGACGGAAAAGAGAAAATACTGGTAGAAGAACTATTACAATATTAGATAATATTCGGGAGGAGTTAATCTATTCTCAACAATAACAATTCACTGTAAGGAAATTTAAAATGGCGAAGAAGCAATTCAATATAAAAATTGCATCCGTTAAAAACAATTGGTAGTTATGGATTTTTATTATTCCCGGGAAAAAACTAAAAAATAAAATTTTTTTGTTACCAGTTTTTACTCCGGTGTGCCACCGGTGGTACGCGCCGCCCGATGAGACAATCTAGAGCGGCCACCGATGGCCCGCTCCAGCGTGAACGTGTTAAATTTTATAAGGGTCTCCTGACTTTTTAGTAGTTTTAATAATTTTATGAGGGCCAGTTGACCTTAGCGATCCCATTTGATCGGAGTTTTTTTTTATTTTTTTATTAACTGCTTTTAAAACGTATAGTTTGGTCTTGGATTTTTATATCTTGAGTGGTTTTATTCATTTTAAATTTATGAGGGTTCTTTGACCTTATGATTTATGCAATGACAGTGGCTTCAGTTGTTCTGTTATCTTTTTTCCATTATTATAGTATTTATAAGATTTTTAATTTTAAAATGTTTATATACTCTGAGAATTGTCATGGCTTGATATGTGCACAGCTGTATAGACGTTGAACAAAACTAATTTTTAATGCTCCTTTTTTTTTTTTTTTTTTTTTTTTTTTTTTTTTTGCATAACCTATTGCAGGTTAGGTTCATATTACTCCTCGCGTGCCCTTTAATAGGGCGGGTCGAGGTAAATCTTTACCTTACCTTATTCGCTGTCCGGAGAAAATTGGCATCTCCGTGTATATAAATAAAACTATTCTTGTGTGTTCTATATTGCACTAATTTCTTCAAACCATTTTAGTAACGATAATAATATAAAAAAAAGTTAAACATTTACGCGAATTATGTGCTTCTAAATATCTAGGCTTCGCCGGTCACCGGTGACAAATGTTGCCACCGGCGGAAAAGAAATACAGCCATAATTTGGGAGCCCCGTAAGAGAATTAAATATATTAGATTATAACATGTTTGATTTTATTTATTATGTTTAATTTTATTATATATATTATTAATTATAAATTTATATCTATGTATTATTTAAAAGTAGTTAACGGTCATAATCAATTTTAATAGAATTTATAAACTCAAGGAATAAATAGAACGCATACAGCTTTACTGGCACTCACTAAAATTTGGCGATGGTGGTAATTGTAAACGTTTATTGCCCCTTGTTTTCTAAATTTTAAAGTTCACCCAGGTTCGTAGACGACAACAAAGTGCAAACAGAAGTTACTCGGAATTGCTTTCATTTATTGTTCAGTCTTCTTAGAATCTTTCTTTCTCGAATGTAATAAGAAAAGAAAAAAAGAAGAGTTGATGTTCGAATAGCATCGAATGTCTACCGGATTGCAAGAGGAGTCAGTCAGTCAAGTTTCCCTCTTCCGTTGCGCGTTCAGTCAGCAGATGTCATTGCCTGTACGATAAGTTTCTATTTTGAACAACTCAGTTTTGACTTTACCCCCCCCTACTTTTTTTACGACTAAAGAAGTTTGTTAAGAATGGAAAGACGAACGGAAAGTTGATTTTATACCGAGTAGTTTTTTTTTTTTTTTTAAAGATAAAGAATGTTTTTTTTTGAATGATAAAATGGGGCTCTGCTCATGCTGAAATCATATAGAGGGGAGAAATGTAATAGGAGACACTCAAAATAAGCTGGTAATTTATTTTTATTTTTTTAACTTGAAGACCTAAATTTTTTTTTTAATACTTCATAACGTCATCAAAACGATTTGAACAGAAATATATATTTACACTCTGTTATGAATGCAGAGATTCCACCTGTGTAAAAAATTATTTTCAAGTGGTAACGGGATTCAATTTATTTTTAATTTGGTATTTTTCTTGTTTTGTAACTTTTTCGCCACAACATATCGAAAATTCGAAGTATAACATAAAATGCAACTACGAGTCAGTCATCTCGTTCGTTGTAACATTTCCTAAAAAGTAGGCGATATTGTCCATACTCTACAAGTTTTGCTATTTAATTCACTACCAATTTATTAAGGCTTTTGCAGAAAGCGGAGCAGTTCGCATTCCTGTAAATGAGGGAAACAAAAAGGAGCAATTCTATCTTTTTAATTTAAAAATATTTATAGGAACATTTTTAACTATTGAAGTTTAGTCACTTTTGCTATTTTATTAAAATTATTATTTTAGATGGGTGCCAATATTNTAGGACTACAGGCACTCACCACCATGCTTACCTAAATAAATTTTTTTTTTTTTTTTTGGTACTTCATAACGTCATCAGAACGATTTGAACAGAAATATATATTTACACTCTGCTATGAATGCAGAGATTTCACCTCTGTAAAAAATTATTTTCAGGTGGTAACGGAATTTAATTTATTTTCAGTTTAGTATTTTTCGTGTTTTGTAACTTTTTTGCCACTACATATCGAAAATTCGAAGTATGTCATAAAATGCAACTACGAGTAATTCATCTCGTTGTAGCATTTCCTTAAAAGTAGGCGTTATTATCCATACTCTACAAGTTTTGCTATTTAATTCACTACCAATTTATTAAGGCTTTTGCAGAAAGCGGAGCAGTTCGCATTCCTGTAAATGAAGGAAATAAAAAGGAGCAATTCTATCTTTTTAATTTAAAAATATTTATAGGAAAATTTTTAACTATTGAAGTTTAGTCACTTTTGCTATTTTATTAAAATTATTATTTTAGATGGGTGCCAATATTTGCTTTTATCATTATTACTATTAATGAGAACGATTTTTTTTTTGTTTAAATGGAAGTTTAAAATAATTTATGCCTATTTTCGGTTAGGAAACACATCGGAGAATCTTTTCTTTTAGATGTTACTCAAAATAAGTATTTGATAAAGAAGAGGAAGCTTGAGATGCGCGTTTAAAAATATATAGCTCAAAAGTTGCTTTTAAGAAATTGACACAACTATTTGAAATGAGTATGTGAAGGAAAATGGATACGGAACCAAACGAATGTTAATGAAGTGATTTCGATACAAAATGCGCCTCTCTAATGTTAAATATTGAACCTAAATATACCATATTTGCTATTTTTAAAAAAATGTGCTGACCCGATCTGTGTGAAATTTCCCTTAATTTGCTTTTAAACATTATTTATCGTCAGTATTCATAGAGTAGTTCTTCAAAAATACGATAATGGAGCTGCTGTGCCTCAGGGGATAGAGCTTTCGAATCTCAGCGATGGCTTCCGCACCAGGCTCGCTCCGACCACAGTGCTGACGTAAAATATCCTCAGTTGTAGGCGGATCATGGATTAGAGTCCCCTTAACGTCAGGGTAACCATAGGAGGTTTTCGTCGCTTTCTTCTATGTGTAATGCAAATGCGGATTAGTTCCGTCAAAAAGTCCTCCACGAAGGCAAATTTCCCCCAATACGTGATCCAAGAGTTTCCTTGTGGTCAGGATTGGATTCAAATTACAAGGCTAAGGAGTTGAACATTAGTAGTCGTAAACCCAAAAAATTGAGTCGGCTGTTCAACGACTGTTATAAAATAAAGTAAAATAGTAGAGTGGTTCAGTAGTTAGAGCACCGACCTTTCAATGAGGAGTGTCGGGGTCAAATTCCAGCGACAGCTGGTCGATACGAATTCTACACCCAGCTCGCATCGAGCACAGCGCTAATATAAAATATCCTCAGTGGTAGACGGAGCATGGGTTCGAATCCTTTTGCAATCGGACTAAGCGCTGGAGGTTTTCGTGGTTTTCCTCTCCATGTAACGCAAATGTGGGTTAGTTCCCTCAAAAAGTCTTCCGCAATGTCTAGTTTGTCCCTATAATCGATCTAAGGCTACGCAGCTGAACTTGGATAGTCGTCAACTCAGAATTGGGTCGGCAATTCAACGCAGCGGTATAAAAATAATAAAAAGTCATGAGAGGATTCTAAAAAACGGAATTAAATACTATGTTCCTTTTCTTAATCGCAGATTTTGAGTTATTTCTTTCATTAAACACGTTTTCAAGCTGTGTGTTTTACTTCAAGGTCCATTTTGAGCTTTTATTTGTTTAAAAAACGTGCATTACCCAACCTATACTTTCTGAAACGCATATTTTGAATTTTGCCCAAACAAGCGTTTCTGAACATTTAAGAATGATTGAAAGTAAATTATACGTTTGCATATTCTAAAAGATGGAATAAAGAAAAGCATTGCACCTAATTAAACAAATTAAACACAATAAATGAAAACGAATCGAAGGTGGTTGCATTTCATTAAAAAATTATACGGCACCATGTGTCATGAAAAAATGTGTTTGAAATCGATTCGAGATCCTCCCCCCCCTCCTCTTCGCATCTACTATATTCACCAGATCTTGTGCCACGTATTCCCGGACATTTTGTACTTTACAAAATTCTACTCATGAAAAGAAACCTTCAATTATATTAAAAAGAATTAGCAGTACAAACTACTTTTTAAATTTAGTGGTGTTGAGGAAATATAAATTAAGAATTACAATGTTTAGCCACTTTCTTTAAAAAGATCAAAAGCAGAAATAAATGGTCACGAAATGTGCACAAAGTTCATTTTCAACAATACAATGCAACATCTACCTATACGTTCTTTATAACTTGTACATTCAGAAAAAAAAACTAATTTAAAACTATAAATACCCTTTTGAAAAAAATCTGCTACAAAAACGCTGTTGCATGTTATCCAAACAAAAACTCATTACAGATTTGATGTCCCTACACTTGAATCTAGTAAATTCAAGTACTTGCATAAAGCGACAAAAAAACTTGCTCCCCTATGCTATTTACAGTGGTGGCCAAACGTCTGAAGGACACTTTTTGAAAGTTTCATGTTTTTCAACTTTGTGTGCTTGTAGAATATATTAATTTTCACTTAAATGCAAACGTTTATATATCAAATTGAAGGTAATTTAATGTAGAATTTAATAATAAATACAGTATTACAATATCTGTATTACAAAAAAAGTTATGCAACTAATAGTAAGATCTATCTTAGATTTGCATTTTTTTAAAGTGATACTTACACAATCAATACTTAGTAGGATAACCCTTATTTTTTAAGACAGCTTCACAGCGTCTTTTCATCGAGTGAACGAGTGTTTGGAGTTCATCTTTCGTAATCACATGGTGCCAAGAATCAATTATAGCTTCACTTAGTTGTCTTTTATTGGATGGACGTTTTTTTCGTACAAGAATTTTCAAACGTCGCCACAAATTTTCAATTGGATTGAGATCAGGGCTGTTTCCTGGCCATGGTAATATATCTATGCCTTTATTTTGAAACCATGCTTTGCATACTTTTGCTGTGTGGCATGGAGCTGAATCCTGCTGAAAAATAAATGGTGCGTTGTTGGGGAAGAGATCCCTGATGGAAGGTATCAATTTTGGTTTCAGGGCAGTTTCGATGTATTTTTTGGCATTCAGGATGCCATCAATCACTTGAATTCGGCCCACACCATCTGCAGACATACATGCCCAAATCATGACATTTGTTGGATTTTTTGTAGTTGCTTCAATGCAATCAGGATGAAGCGCTTCACCTACTCTACGTCTCACGTATTTTCTACCATCACTTCCAAAGAGCGATATTTTACTCTCATCACTCCAGATTACTTGCTTCCATTGATTTTCTGACCATTTAATGTGTTCTTTTGCCGACTTAACTCGTTTTTCGCGTTGCTTTTGATTTAAATATGGTTTTTTCCTTGGAATTCTAGCTTGTAGTCCAAATCCTGATAAGCTTCTTCTTATTGTTCTTGAACTTACTGCAATACCAGCTGCATTCATTTCACATCTAATGGCATCTGATGACATTTTTCTATCTTGAAGGCATAGCCATTTAATTTTTCTATCGGTAGTAGCACTTGTGCATTTTTTTCGGCCTGATTTGGCATCCTGAATGCCAAAAAATACATCGAAACTGTCCTGAAACCAAAATTGATACCTTCCATCAGGGATCTCTTCCCCAACAACGCACCATTTATTTTTCAGCAGGATTCAGCTCCATGCCACACAGCAAAAGTATGCAAAGCATGGTTTCAAAATAAAGGCATAGATATATTACCATGGCCAGGAAACAGCCCTGATCTCAATCCAATTGAAAATTTGTGGCGACGTTTGAAAATTCCTGTACGAAAAAAACGTCCATCCAATAAAAGACAACTTATTGAAGCTATAATTGATTCTTGGCACCATGTGATTACGAAAGATGAACTCCAAACACTCGTTCACTCGATGAAAAGACGCTGTGAAGCTGTCTTAAAAAATAAGGGTTATCCTACTAAGTATTGATTGTGTAAGTATCACTTTAAAAAAATGCAAATCTAAGATAGATCTTACTATTAATTGCATAACTTTTTTTGTAATACAGATATTGTAATACTGTATTTATTATTAAATTTTACATTAAATTACCTTCAATTTGATATATAAACGTTTGTATTTAAGTGAAAATTAATATACTCTACAAGCACACAAAGTTGAAAAACATGAAACTTTCAAAAAGTGTCCACACTTTTGGCCACCACTGTATCTTGAATTGAAATGCTGGCTTAAAAACAAGTAGTAGAGCTGTAGTAATAGTAGTAGTAGTAGTAGTATCCGAACTGCACGGGATCGAACGTGTATCGGATAATGAAAAGTTCGGATAATTGGAAAGTTGCTTAAAATCTAGTTTAAATTATTATTATTTATGCACTAATTGGCCTTCACACTTTTTCTAGGCTTAGTTCTGGCAGTACTATCTAAAATAGCTCTGGCGTGTTTGAAAGTTTTTTTTTTCAATTTTTAAGTATTTTTTATTTATTTTTTTTACTTTTATCATTTTGAATTTTTTATCATTAATCTTTTATAATTTTTTTGTCAATTACTGATTTTACCACATTTTTCTTTATTTTCCATTGCAAAAGAAATCCAGCAAAGACTTTTGTTTAAAAGAAGAAGTTTTTTTTTTGAGCAGCCATACCCCTTATTCATTTTAAATAAATCACCTGAACTGGATCAGCATCATTTTGACATTCTAGCCAATTCATTGCAATATCTAATGAATTACATGCTTCTATATGAGAAGGTTCACTAACTTAAACTAGATCACCTACTTCTTCCTCTTCGTCTGTAGAGATCCGATTTTCATTCAAAATTTCATAATCATTTAAAATTTGAAATTCTGGGTCGTTTTCAGTGTCTCAACGCCAGTCTTCTATTTCTTCTGCTGCATAACCTGTCATCTTTTCATCCGGAAAATCAACTGGATCAGTTTTGTTTGTTTTTTTGTTAAGAATTTTATACCAAGATTTTCTACGCGTCGATGTTTCTACTAAATTCCAGGCATCCGCTATCATCATGCAGCATTCTTTTAAATCAATAGCTTTGATTGAGTCTCGAAAATCCCCCTCATTTTGTTCATCCAACAACAAAATCTTCCTTAAAAGTTGCTTTTTATAAAGACGTTTCGAGGTTTCAATGATTTTTTAATGTTTTAAATTAAATATGGTCTTCAGATGTAGTGGATATTATTTATTCCTTAAAATTTAGAAAAACTATCGATAAGTTTAAAAGTATTCTAAACTTTAAAAAAAAAAAATTTTAAAAATAATAAATGAAAAAAAGAAACGAATTCGGACATAGTTCGGATAATTGGACGTTCGGATAATCAGCGCTAAACTGTTATTTGAAAATTACATTTTTCCATTTATAGTAAGGAAATTTCTTCCTTTTGACACTGGGTTCAAGACAATGACAAAATTATTGTCATTGGATTAACTAAGTTCTGTTTAGACCCTCAGATATTTTGAGATTGTTTTCTTCATAAAAATAAACCCACAGAATTGCAGGATTGGGGAGATGCCCAAAACCAAAGCATCTTTCTACGAATCCTAATTTTGAAGCGAAGACATATCGCAATTCATCGGCATTCTGCTTGTCTGTCTATCCATCGACGCAGACAAGAAAAAAGGAATATACCTGAAGCGGGCCTTCATTAAATATGACACTTTGGCAAAGAAGCTGCTTGTGATAGTGCTGTTATGAAGATAAATCACGTGATAGTATTGCACGCGGGAATACATGCCTTTTCAAATTCTCAACCACTTGGGAGAGAGCTAAGATAAACATTTCATTTGTCAGTGGGAAAGAGTTAAACGAAACTGACGGGTTTTCGTTCGTTTGTTTTTTGTGGAACAGTTTTTGGACTGCTTATTCGCCGGTCTAATAAAACACTTAAATTTGTTTAACGTAATGATGTAAATGCGTTTTTTTTTCTTTTGACTATCACACAGCAATAAAATCTATATTTTTAGATCATTGCGCAAAAGGTTTTCTTTTTGATGCTTCAAAAATAGAAAACAAGGCTTTTTTTTGTTTGTTTGTTTGTATGGTTGCACCTTTTCCTTGAAGGTCATGTTTGACAAAAACTTCCTTCTTCGAAAGTTCACCTAAAATAATACTGTTAGCTATAAACTACGTACTCTGTAGCTTCTTGTAATAAAATTGCGTTTTAATAAAAGCAAAAATAAGTCGTTTTTGAAATCAAGATGACGATATTCAGGGCGGAAAGAAGTATTGGCAACTAAACTACTTTTGCTATCGATTAATCTGTAGGTGGGATAACAATATTTAAATTTTTTTCTTTTTTGGTTACTGTTTCTTATTTTAAAATAAATATTTAGTCAGTAGTCTCAGATAAATTAAACATGTTAAAAACGAAATGAAAGCTGAAAGGAACCTGTTAAATTGGTCCTAACTCAGTTTTTTTTTTTACTTCTTTTTTTTGCCCTGGTTGTCACCACCCTAAAGATACTTTTTTTTATTTTATTTTATAACCGTTGTTGAACAGCGGACCCAGTTTTGGGTTTACGACTACCAACGTTCAACTCCGTAACCTTGTAATCGTGAATCCAATCCAGAAGACAAAGGAACTCCGGGAATTGAGAAAAACTTTCCTTCGTGGAGGACTTTTTGATGGAACTAACCCGCATTTGAGTTACATGGAGCGGAAATGAACCCTTGATCCGTCTATCACTGAGGATATTTTACGTCAGCACTGTGGTCAGTGCGAGCCGGGTGCAGAGTTTGAATCGACCAGCCATCGCTGCGATTTGAACCCGGATCACCACATTGAGTGGCAAGCGCTCCAGAGCCGCCACGACCCGTACCTACTTTTCAGAAAAGACAAAATAAACTACAAACACTTTTCTTTTTAACTATCGCTATTTAGTAATGTTTATACTATATTGATAACCGTCAAAATTAAAAAAAAGTCAAGTAGCATACAATTTCTGTGCGTTACAAAGTGACCACTGTCTGGAAATGTTTTTTATTTTTATTTTTTAAAGGGTGTAAATACTTTAATAAGATTATCTTTAACTGTACTAATACACAGAGGCTCCAACTACTTCGCATTCACACAGGCTCTCACGATTTAACAGGTTTTTTCCTTGTTTTGGGAAGAGTATGATCTGTGTGTGTTTCCATTTTTTTTGAAAATTTTTTATCCTGGTACATGAGTTGATTATATGGATTTTATTTGTTCTATAAGATTTATTGGGTGATTTTTAAGCATGATGTTGTTTACCTTGTCCATTCCGGGGGCCTTGTTGTTATAAAACTTAGTTATGATATTTGATAATTGTTCCAGAATGTCTGGTTGAATTGTCTCAAAATGATTATTTGAAGTAATAAATTTGCGATAGATATCGAAGATCTCAATTTCTGAGGTATTGTCATTAGGCTTGTAATGTAAGGAAAATTGTTTCTCCATTGCATCCGCGAATATTTCACATTTGTCACTGTCGAAATACGCTTATTGCTATTTCACAACAGTTTAAAATAATTGTATTTCATATAGGGGTAAGCAAAACCATTGTATATTAAATTTATTTATAAAAAAACAAAATTATAACTTATAAAATTTGCGCTAATTTTAATATTAGAAAAAAAACATCCCGTTAAAATAGTGGAAGTCGGTACGCATGAAAACATGTCATGTCAGGTATACGTACATACATAAATTAAAAATTTCACCAAATACTAAAATGTAAAACAAGATTCGTTTGATTTTAAACAAAAACATTGTTACTTATTTTTTTTCTTTTATTTTGTACTATAAGTTTTATATTTAGAAAACTGTCACGTAACTTTAACATAAAAATACTACAGTTTTTTATTTTTAAAATTTGATTTCAAAAAGGAACACACAGAAAATCTTACATTCGAAAGGAAGTGCCATATTGTGAAGTATAGTTCAGAAGTTGTCAATTAATGCAATGCCAAACTTATGGAGTTTTGCCAAACACACGAGCACCCAAATCATCGTGTGCGAGGAAAACAAACATTTTGCCGCCAAAGGGATACAGTGATAGCTGTTCTGCTGCTATCAGCAATTTTGCAGTGTCATTTAAAAATGATAACCACAACAAAAATCACCAAAGTATATTTGTCTTCTTATTTTTACTTTTCAGTTTAAAATAAATTAGCTAAATATGTATAGTTTCTTGCATAATATAAGCAGAGATTTTGCTTGCAATGAACGTGATGAGATTTAAAAAAAAAAAAAACTTTAACAGATATAAAGTTTTCTTTTTCTTTAGAAATCGACGTTGATCTGGAAAAAAAAAGCTTTTCTCTCACAGATATCAACTTGCTTCGCCATGTGAAGATTATTTAGAGAAAAATTATGTTTTAACTACCGATTCTTAGTTTAATAAAATTGATACAGATTTATTTTTTCAAATATCATATAAATAGTATTTAAGTTCCTATTAAGCTCCATTTTGTACCAATTATCTTGAAGTGATTCTCTTAAAGAGATTACAAAGTTTACCTTTATTCTGCGAATTCGGTTTAATATTCTCTGCATGAGGAAAAAAACACAAGACTTGTGACGCGTCATAAAAATTTTAAAACATTATATGTTCAATTTGTAGTTTTTTTTTTCTTTTGTTTTTGAAGTTTTTATCTCAATCTCTTCTTGCTAGTGGTCAACAAAAAAGTTGTCAAATTTAAAAAAATTTCTCACTATAACTGTAACCGTTAGAGCTACGCAATCGTTTCTAACATCATTCTTGAGTGCATAAACCATTATACATGGATACAAAATTTAATACTATTCACTGAAACAGTATGCCTTCTAGAGTGCCATAAGTCGAAAAAGTTATTTTAAAATCACTCTGTATTGTAAAAAGATTTTAATAGTTCTTCTTTTTTTTATTTTTTTTTTATTTTTTTTTTTTTNTTTTTTTTTTTTTTTTTTTTTTTTTTTTTGTAAAGTGATTATGGTTACTGTCCAGTTGTCGTAAAACTGTTTTCATGAGTTTCATCTCCCCGCAAAGCAATTGTGAGTCAATTTACTTCAAATTGTTCTATATCTAGCTTTTTTCTTTTTTTTTTTTTTTTGTCAGCCCTCTTACCTTTTGCAGTAAGTTTGATTAAGGTAAGTGACGAAAATGAACGGGCCATAAATATGCGTGTTTTCTCTTCATCGTCTGCACCAGGAAATAAATTGTAAAGTAAATTAGGGCGCGATTTCAAATGAGGCCTCATTTTGAAACACTTTGAGAGAAAACTCTTGAGAAGAATGTAGTGTCCATCGATTTAAAGCTGTTTACAGAAACAGAAATGCCGAATTGTTGCGCTTATGAGATTTCCAGTGATAACATAATTTATGTTTTATTACTGGGATTTTAGGCTAATAAGTTTATCGAAAACTAAATTTACCCGACTTTACATTAAAATAGTTTAAACATATATATAAAGAGTAGCTTTGTTGATCATTTTACCTGTAGTAGCTCTTAAAGAGTTTTCAAAATGAAACGAAGAACAGAAATTTTTTGTTTTCCCCTTTCCAACTTTATAAAATATTTTTCAGCAAACGCATCAGTTAGACTCATTGAAAATATTATCAACTTCGTTTAAGTTAACCGCGTTAAGTTTGCTGGATACATTTTCGTAAACATCTAGAGTCCTTAACTTCAAAGAAATAGAATGTGAGTCCAGGTATTGTCCCCAGGCCTTAAGACTTTAAATTGTTGATAGTAAAATTACGTTAATGCTAGTAGCAATTTCTTATTTTAACGTATGACATTAAAGTTTCGAGATCTTGCTGGAAATAAAATAAAAAACTATTAAGAGAAATATTTTCTTTAAAAATTATGAATAGAGGTGATCACAATGTATTGAATTATTAATATCTGTCTCAACTTTTTACCTCTTTTTAAAATTTCTAAGACTTGTGGGAACTCTGAAATCTAAACTAATGTAGGTTGCGAAGAAAATGAAACACTGACAGTGACCTACCGGGATACCATGGGAAAGATTCTGAAGAAGGCCTTAGCGCATAAAGGGCTGCCGAGTCAATATAAAAGAAAGAAATATTTAAGTGGATATTTAAATTTAGAAAAAGTGTCATTTTTCGAAACATTTATAGTGAATAATTTGAAGCAAAATACGTGATTTAATAAATGGAATATATTAAAATAGCTGTTTTAGCTGGTATATTTATTATCTTTCTCTTCAGTACCTGATATATTATAAGGCCTAAGAGACCTTAATAAGAGAAAGAGGTCACAAATTTTTAGGTACCCCTTTTAATGTATTTATGCCAATAACGCCTTTTTTTCCATCGAAACTTTTCAACTGAAATTCCGAATGGAAAGGGAAAAACTTGTTTGAAAACAAAAATTAAAATACGCATAAGGTTATTTTTTTATCATAATTATCCAGCATTAAGCAATCAAAAACATATTTGCACTGAAACAAAATGTTTATTTCATTCAAGATTAGATGCAGAGGGCCCCCTGACAATTTGAGCCTACAGTCACTGGATATCTAAATCGAGCCCAGGTCTTTTTAATCTTTTAGAGATGCCAAAACGTAAAATATACATCACGTAAAGTATATATTAAAAAAAATTCCTTCCTTAAGCAAAATTTCAAAGGCCGAGATTAAGAAGAAGTAGGATTTAATTCTGCAAGTTGTCTCACAACTTTAATCATTGTTCTTTGCATCCATACCTTTATATTTCCATTAGCCAAATGATTTCTGTCACTTGGATAACGTGTCGTGTCAGGATGTCAATGCATGTCACTCACAAGACTTCTTCGAAGCTTTCTATGAGAAAGACCTCTTCAGGGGTTGACAGACGTTGCCATTTTTACTTCATAATTATGTGGTTCGTAATTGTAGTAGAGAATATAACTGTTATTTTTACCTAAACACTTAATTATGAATCTTCAANAGGAACCTGACGAGATCAAAATCAGTATCACTCACCAGGATAATCAGCATGACCGGCATCGCAAGGGAGAAGAGGACATCAGTAGAGCATGAACAGCATCAGTTGGCAGCATCCTTAGGTATCATTCACAGCATGACGTCAGGATTTGAGAGCGATAAATCGGATATATCGGAAATCTTCATAGATTTAATGAGCTGCCTACTTTATACGCTTTTTGGGAAACTTTTTTCCTAGTGGTAGCTAATATATTTAAACGCATGATTCGTGGTTTTGTAAATTTGTGTTCAAGTTGTTTTCCCCACCACTCAATTTAAATTAGACAAAAGTTAAATTAAAATACGCCACTTGAGGGTTGGTAACAATAAAAAAAATTATTTATATTATGTAAACTTGCGATTGTCATCCACTCTAATCAAAGAATAGAAAACAATGCACATGCTAGGATGGGAAATATTTTAATTCGTATGGTTAACACGAGTGTTCAGATTTATTTAAAAATTTTCTTTAAAATTTTAAGTGGTAGTAAGTTTAATGCTGTAGTATTTTATTTCTGTTTATATAAATTTGATTTACATTGATTTTGATAACCACTAAATGAAAGAAATCTTTTAACGTATATCACCAGATGAACAAGTTGCGTAATTTTTTTAACTCCTAGCTAAATCAAGTAATAAAAGCTGAAATTTTTAAAACAAACCGAATTTTCACAAAGTCTTTATCAGAATTTTAAAGCATGGTTGTTTTTCAATATGATCTTTTAGGTATCAGTTTAAATAATTTATGTATATTGATGCACAAAGTTCTCTTATGTTACTGAAATACTAATACACTACTTTCTTTTTCCCTCTGAGAAAAAATATTTCCTAACCTAAAACTATAGTGATTCCATAGTAGTTGCATTGTACCTATAAAAACATAAATTCCTACTATTTTGTATATTTGTCATTTTCTTGAGCACTTGCGTGCTTGAAAACAACAATTTGCAATTCTCACAGAGTACATATAATCCTAGTAGTTTCTTTTCTTTTTTTATTCGTAATTTCTTCAAATTGCAAAAATAAAAATACTTTAAAAAAACTAGTTTATTTTCGTTATACTTTCAACAACAATTGTGGCCATTGATTTATAACTTAAGAAGGAAATTGTCGTAGATCAAAAATGTCAATACATTCATTGACTGATCAGTAAAAGCATTAATATTGAAGGAAAAAACCATTTCGTAATAATCATAAAAACCATTTAAATACCGTTCCCGTTCCATGTGATTTTACAAGAACAGAAAGAGAACAACCTTCTAAAAACAGTGATGACGCCCTGAATTAAAACAATATTCTTTAATTTTTGTGAAAAACTTCATTTCGCTTGTAAATATGTTTTGTGTTCATATTTTGCAACAACTGTTTTCGTTTCGTTTTAAAATTATATTATGAATTTAAATTAAATTGTAAAAACCTTCTATAGGGTAAAAAGACAATTTTAAACCAAGTAGTTTCTGTAATGCTTTCACATCTTATTTTAAAAAAACAAATGTATATAAAATGTTGAAATTTTTAGTGTATCCCCATTTAAGAATTAACGAATATAATACTGCTCAATATGCTTTTTAATTGCAGTATTAGCGAATTAAATTGTATTATTAAAATATAACCATCCCATCAGTGTATAAAATCTGTGTATCAAAATATACCTGTCCCATCAGTGTATAAAATCGGTGTATCAAAATATACTTATCCCATCAGTGTATAAAATCTGTGTATCAAAATATATCCATCCCATCAGTGTTTAAAATCGGTGTATCAAAATATACCCATTCTATCAGTGTATAAAATCATTGTATCAAAATATATCCATCCCATCAGTGTATAAAATCGGTGTATCAAAATATATCCATCCCATCAGTGTATAAAATTGCTGTCAGCATAGGCTGAACTAGGTCGCTCACATAAAAAAGGAAAAAAAATTGAACGTAAAACTGAGTTGTTTTGGTGGGAAGAATTATTTTTAGTAAAAGTTGTAGGGGTTTGAGAAACATTGAGTTTGAACGAACAAACACGAGAACATCTGATCGCAGTTTATATACTCGAAGAATAAAAAAAAAAGATTTTTTTTTATCAGGTAATATTTTTAAGCTCTGTGAATTTAATTCCTCCTTAACAGTTTTGTCTTGAAGAGGAGTTGTTGTTATTTATTACCTCGGCTTCTGTAGCTTCTGTTCGGGATGTTGGCGATATCTCAGCCTATTCCGGCGATAGTGGTGAACCGTTGGCGATAACGAGTCTCGTTTTGACATGCTTTATGCGAAAGAGTGTGACACTAAATTTTTAAGTGTGAGGGGTTCTCTCTTGTATTTTTAAAAGGTCTTTTCTGGTATCTGTGGCTGAAAATAAATGCAAGGACATGAAAAGTGTCGACATAAATTGTACGATGAAGATAAGTAAATGTCAGAATATTGCTACTTTTTTTCTGTTCACACATTCTCACCTTGACATTTAAACAAAAGATTGATTGAAAATTTATTCTCAAGGTAGCCTTTAAAACCTTATTCGTCTTGTCCACTTTTCCTGACGATTCCAATTTTGACAAATCTTTCGCATTTTCGTTGCGAATGCTGAAAAAAAATTACTTTTTCGTTCTAAAGGAAAGATAATACAGCTACGCCAATTTTTTGGGGTTTACTACTAATGTTCAACTTCGTAGCCTTTTAATTTTGAACCCAATACAGAAAAAAAGGGAACTCCTATATCAAATATTGGGAGAAGTTCGCCTTCGTGGAGGACTTTTTGATGGAACTAATCAGTATTTGCGCTATATGGAGTGTTAAACTGGGAAAACCTCCCCGGGTTAGCCTGACGGCAAGAGGACTCTAACCTTTGATCCGTCTACCGCTGAAAATATTTTACGTCAACACTGTGGGCGGTGCGAGCTGAGTGCGGAATTCTTATCTACCTGCCTTTGCTGGGATTCGAACCCAGTTCACCTCATTGGAAGACCAACTCTCTATCACATGAGCCACCATGGCTCTGCACTCTTGTGTAATAGCAACTTAAGTATTCATATTTGTAAAGACATATAAGAATTAATGTTTTTTGAATATTATAAAATTAATGTTGTCTAAAATAACAAATAGACCTTTAGTTCAGAGGCAGAAAAAGCTACATTTTTTGCTGCGGAACTGTGATTGCATAGAGGAATAAAATTAAGTCAGAAAATAAAAATTTTAGCTCAAATTGCTTATAAGTGAACTGCTTTAACCACCTTTCCATAAAAAGTGAAGGAATGCAACAAAAGAGTGCAGAAAAGGCAATTTTAATTTATGAAATTCCAACTCGTTCGAAAGTTAAGGCAATTTTATGTGCTTTTTTGCGAGTTTTTTTTTTCCTTTCTTACTCACTTGCATTTGTTTATGTTAGCAACTGTTCTTTCCATTCTATTTCGAGAAAGCCAAGCCCGTCAAGTATCAATTCTCTTAAGCGAAATATTCTATTTTCTTTCACGAAGATTTCACTTCTTTAACCATATATTTCTTACTTGCACATTTCACAAAGACAGGTACGAATACATGTAGAAGATAAGCAAACTAATTATGCATCGAAGTTGCCTGGAACACAAAACCGAAAATATATATCACTTTTATAATAAAATGCAGAAACAAATAATAAATCTAAGCTGAGTAAAAGACGTAGACAAGAAATAATTATATTTCAACAAATTCAAAGTGCGGTACGGCGCCGTATTTTATTATTTTCACGTTTATTAACATTCTAACTTATGTGGAAAAACTTAGCTCAAAATTAGCACGCCATTTTGCTTATAACTATTAGCTGAGAGCTGCGATGACTCAGGGGATAGAGCGTTCCCCTTCCCTGAAGCGAACCGGGTTTGAATCCCAGTCGATACGAATTCCGCATCCGGCTTGCCCCGACCACAGTGCTGACGTGAAATATCCTCAGTGATAGATAGATCATGGGTTAAAGTCCCTTTACCGTCAGGCTAACAGTGGGAGGTTCTCGTGCTCCTCCATGTAACGCAAATGCTAACCCTCATTTGCATTACATTCGTTCCACCAAAAAATTCTCCACGAAGGCAAATTTCTGCCAATACTCAATCCAGGAGATCCCTTGTCCATACCTGCCAACTTTTAATCCTTTCAACGATGATATTCCCCAGTGGTAGTAAAATGAAATGCAAATTACAATTTTAGGCAGAAACATTTGCTGTATTATGAACAAACTTATACGGATTACTAGAGCACTATTACATATTTATATATGCTTAATTATTTTAAAAATAGTGGTGAATTAAAAATATTATAAATTAAGTTTAAAAATGCAAGGAATATATAGAAAGCATAAATTTTACTACCACTTTAAATATAGAAATAAAATTTTACGCCAAATGCGTAAAAGTTGGCAGGTATGCTTGTCTTCTGCATTGGGTTCAAAATTGCAAGGCTACGGAGTTGAACAATAGCAGTCGTAAACCCATAAAATTGGGTCGGCTGTTCAACGACGGTTATAAAATAAAATAAAACTATTACCTGGCGCTGACTTCATATCACGCTGACGTAGATCACATGCGTGGGTATCCGAGATCTTCTTCTTCAAGTGCAAGTACCCATTTGCTGTGACTACATAAAGTTATCGTTACATACATTTTTTATCATTTTTATTAAATCTTATTGTATAACAAGTTCGTCACTTAAATTTAGTTTTTCTCCAGTGTTATCCTATGTTCTTATGTAACGATTATCATACTAATAAAATGTGCTTACATAAAATTATAATGCGTAGTTATATATCAAGGTAATCGTAATATATATTATATACCAAAAGACGGTGCCTCTGCAACACAAAGATTATGATTTTTGTAAGATATGAATTTACGTGTGTAAATCAAGAATTTCCCCCTCCAAAAGTGTAACAGCTCGGCACTTCTGAGTACAAGCATATAAAAATAATATTCAATACTATTTTTCGCAATTTTTTTAACAATGACCTTCACCAAATGTTTTAAATGCCACTTTTAAAAGCTTTTATTTTTACTCTCACTATTTTTCAATGACTAATTGAATCTCAAAATTTAGATTCGCATTAAATGAAATTACAAATGTCTTGAATTATCTCGCCAATAAGGTACGCCATTTAACACTTATTTTCGCCTTGTTATCAATTAATCAAAGGGGGAAAAAAGTGTCTTCTTTGAAAGATGAGATGACGGGTAAAGAGGGGAAGGATTACCTAAGATAATCTTTATTCTCTACAAACGAAAGTGGAGCCAAGGAAAAGGATAAAAAAAAAGGGACGTTCTTGCAATCAAAGAGCCATTACTTATTTCATGACAAAACAAGCCAACTACTAATACAAATGCATTCGCTCATGACGTTTCAAGGTGAATCGTTCGTGAATTTTCTCGCCAAATACTTGGTGCAGTTCCAGAACATAACAGCTGCAAATACCACGTAATGAAGCAGAAAATTCCAAATGGACCTACTGTGTTGTTGATTTCCTGTATCTGTGAGCAACAATCTAATGTCAAATTTTTTTTTAAAAAAATGGGAAAAAGTATAGGGAAAATAATTTGCATTTTTTAATTATGTGTGTTTTCATAAAGCAAATACGGGAAGTCAAATTTTTGAGTAAAAACAGCTTTTCACAAACTTTTTTGTTCATTTAATCTCTCTAGACCCAAGTTATTTACTAAATACAGGATTTCCATAACCTGGAAAAATTCTCAGAGGGCTGCTTAAAATTCCATTAAGCTAACTTCCAACTATTTTTGTAAAATCAGATTTAACGTTTTTACACCACGATGAACGAAATAAAAATATTTCTGGCAAATAAGAATACTTCAAAGTATGTATATTTTGAAAAATTTAGCTACCACTTAAAAACAATCTCAAGCCGTACATGGGGCGTGCCGTATTAGGTAACTGGCAGTCAGCCACTGCTCTTACAGACAGTGTCCAATTTGCGGGACTAGTGTTTGAAAGTTAACTCATTTAGTCCTTTTTCTCATTCCCAACTCAAATGAAAAAGTGTAAAATCTTTGAAGCAGTGCCCTTTACGAACCCGAAAAAGAACATTTGTGTTTAATTTATAAAATGAACTTGTTTTTTTTTAAAGCTATTTTAATTGTGCCTAAATAGTTTCTTGTGACTTTACTTGAATTTTCGGAACCAATAGCACTTGAATTAAAGGAATATAAATAAAATTAACACTTTTTACTTCGTTTAAATGATGTAAGATTATTAATATTAATAGGACGAAAGAGGCATGCTATGAGCCCAATACTATGCATAGGAATATTTTTCAGATCAAATAATACTATAAATATGAGAAAAAAATATATATATATACAGTGGTGGCCAAAAGTGTGGACACTTTTTAAAAGTTTCATGTTTTTCAACTTTGTGTGCTTGTAGAATATATAAATGTTCACTTAAATACAAAAGTTCAGATATCAAATTGAAGGTAATTTAATGTGCAATTTAATAACAAAAACAGAATTAAAATATCTGTATTACAAAAAAAGTTATGCCTATTTTAGTAGAACAAACGAACATAAATCGTTTTGAATAAAGACGTGTTTTGTAATAAAAGCGTACTAGCCAATCACAAACACTGTTCTTAGGACCAATCAAATATCTGTAACTATAGTTTAAGTTATTTGGATGGCAAAAGAGTTATTGTAGTGGAAATATTTTGCGGAATGATGCATACTAGTACAATTAAATAGAGTATTGCTGTTTGTGAATATTTAAAAGTCCTTTNTAGTCCTTTTTCTCATTCCCAACTCAAATGAAAAAGTGTAAAATCTTTGAAGCAGTGCCCTTTACGAACCCGAAAAAGAACATTTGTGTTTAATTTATAAAATGAACTTGTTTTTTTGAATAGCTATTTTAATTGTGCCGAAATAGTTTCTTGTGACTTTCCTTGAATGTTCGGAACTGTTATATATTAATTTATATATTAAATAGCACTATATATAATTATATATTAAATAGCACTTGAATTAAAGGAATATAAATAAAAATAACACTTTTTACTTCGTTTAAATGATGTAAGATTATTAATATTAATAGGGCGAAAGAGGCATGCTATGAGCCCAATACCAAGCATACGAATATTTTTCAGATCAAATAATGCTATAAATATGAAAAATATCAATATATATATATATAAATGTATATACTGTTTTACCCAAAAAGATTCATCAAATCAGTAACGCATGTAAATCATTTACTATCTCTTGCTGCTATAAGGAAAAAATATTTCAATTAATTCACTGTATTGATTGGTCAGTCCTAGTGGTTGTTACGATTGACTAACTGAAGAGTCAGTTAATAAATAATAATAATTAAGTTTCTACCTTTTCTTACATTTTTAATCACCTCTGGTATCTTTAGTATAGAGTTTTAATTCCCTTCAAATATCTTTTTTAATGAAACTTAAGTAGCGACAAAAAGCACCGAAAATGAAAAACCTTAAAAGTTTCAATTTTTTTTTTCTCTACTGTATAAGCTCGATCGATTAGCTTTTGATTTAATTAGATCCGTAAGCAAGTTAAAGCACATAAAAATTTCATTTGTATCTTTAGCAATATCTTATGCGTAAATATGTATGCATTTAATATTGTACTTCTTATACTTCCCTTGCAACTTTTAAAATATTAGTCCCATCAACTTGATATTAATTTCTTTCGATAAAGCGCAAAAGGGACTACCGAAAAAACAACACCGTATTTGTCTAGTTAACTGCATAACACATTGTCAAATACGTAAATAGGTATTAGTCAAAAACTAGACTTTTTATGCATAAAACCACTTAAAACTTCTAAATTATTAATCCCATCAACTTTGTTTCATTTTATTCATCGTGAAAAAATAAACGGGATGATCTTCCTCAATTGACTGTTGGTATTACTTTCAGATGCGTAAATATTCAAAATTTGAACTTCTTACTTGTAAAATCTTAACAATTAGCAACAAAATCATTTTCTGGCAATATTTGCCATAAATATAAAAATACGTTTTTCTTATAAAAATTATATTGTGCAACCAAACTAATTTATATTTCAAAACATAAAATAACCTGGGAACGCATGAATCGAGATATTAACCCTTCTAAAGTGTTTGTCTGGAAACCTTTTCCAAATGTTTAAAATTATAACAATATGCTTTGATATTTTATTATTATTCACTGGATTAGATTAAAAATTATTCTGACCCCCATCACCCATTAATAGTAATTTTATTTATTCATTGGTTAAATACATAAAAGCTTTAGTTTTATAAAATATCATTCGATTTTTCCTGTTACAGTTACAGAAATTCCGACTAACATATAAATATATTATTTTTGTAAAATGATATTCAGCTTTATTCACGAATGTAGACTGAAGTATTAATAAAAATAAAATGTTTTTTTTTAAGCATTTTGGTTGTCAACAGTTTTCCTATAGCTGAATAGTTTTGTTTTAGCATGGAGGTTGTAATATGAATACAGGACACTCTAAATTTTGATTAAAATTCAGAAAATGATAAAAGAGATGTAAATTTATCATAAACATGGGATTGCAAACCATGTTGAGAGAGTAAAAATAGCAAAAAACGCATGCAGACTTTGAATCTAGAGTAGACAAAATGCGTGATTTGTCGTCGCTTCAACAAACATCAATAGCACACCTCGTATCTTTGAGCACTTCCGGGAATCGTTTTTACATCATTGTGGACAGTGCAATGACGTCAATGGGCACCACAAAGCTCAACTTTTGTAATAAATAATCAAATAAATAGTTTTGTAAATAGCAAGCTTTTAGTACTTTTTGTCGATATTTTCCAGCGAGACGTCAAATCCTGCTTGGATTTTTTTCTTCTTTCAATTTTCACCTTCTCAAAGCAGTTTGAAACTCAAGTTCAGTGGTAAGACTTCATCATTTAAATGCCTTTTAATACCCCTCATAGTTTTTTGGCCAAATTATAAAACACCTTGAGTATAAAAATAAATAAAATGACTTAAATCTGGTGACATTGCCTACAATATTAGAGAACAATTCGTCAAACACACAATTGCACTATGTCATTAAGACATATACTTTATATTATACCATTTATACCGTGTATCATTGAAATAATTTTTCCATCATGATAAACGAAGAATTTTTTTTCGATAATGCCATAGATTACTGATATGATGTTAAAAAAAAAACACTGCTATTTTAAGGTTATCGAAGAATTACATTTTCTAATCTATTGCAGGTTATGGCAACATTGCACCGAAGACAGATGTTGGAAAAGTCGTGACAATATTTTACGCTTTGCTTGGCATTCCTCTGATGTTGATGTGTTTAACAAACATTGGCAATCTTTTGGCGAGATCCTTCAAGTTCACCTACTCTAACTTATGCTTCTTATTTAGAAAACCTCGCCGCACTCATCATGCCTCATCAACTCAAAAACAAGTGGAACAAATGAAAGGTGAACTACACTGCTTAATCTATACATACAATAAAATAGAGAGTTTTTTTGTGTCTGTATACCTAATTGCGTGTGTAACGTAGGCACTAAAAATAACGAAATTCAACATGAAGCTAAATGAGTACAATTGTGAACAAATTGCAAATACCGATTTTCGATTTTTAATTAGATTTTTAAATACAGAGACATTTAAAAAACATAATTTTCTCACTATTTAGGGGAAGCCATTGTTTTAAATTAATCTAGAGACGATTCCGTTTTGCCAAATAGTTTAAAGGTAACAATGATGCCTCCTGGCTGATAGCTTTTATCAAAAAAGTTATTAATTGCAAATTCTGCATTAATTTATTATTTTTCATTCGTTTAGCCAGGTTATCTGAATAATCAGCGTGATCGTGATACCATATGTGGATATTACGTTAAAGCGAAATGAATGGTTTGAAGAATAAACACATTAAATAATTACTATTTACATTTATTTACAATTTATACAAAACTCGTTTAGGTTAAATGCGGCATCAAATATTTAAGATGCAATACGCAAAGATAAAGTAAAAGAACAACATTAAAATATAATTCTAAAATGTGAGAATTAAAGTTGAAGTAGTATAAACAAACAGTCCATAAATAATAATAAAAACAATTTAGAAATGCAGAATATGTGTTTCACATAATGTCGCTTCAACGTCACCATAGTAATATTTCTAAGGTTATCTGAAACCATATGTTTATTTTGTTTATGATCATGTTTTTAAAACGTGTTATTATAAAACTAAACATTTTAAAAAATACGGTAATTAAAATTTTTAAAAATAGCTTTGTTCTGAAAAGCAAAGTTAATGAAGAAATGGTACTTATTCTTTTAAGAGAGTGAAGAAAAAAAATCAGCAAACTATTATAGACGTCAATGATGCTTAATTAATTTTGGTTATTGGTACTAATTTCAATTTTATAACCGTCGTTGAACAGCAGATCTAATTTTTGGATTTACGACTACTAGTGTATAACTCAGTATCTTAAACCCAATCCAGAAGACAAGAGAACTCTTGGATCAAATAGTGGGCGAAATTTAGCTTTATGAGGGACTTTTTGACGGAACAAACCCGCATTTGCGTTAAATGGTGAGGAAAATCATGAAAACCTCTCACAGTTTGCCTGACGGCAAAGTGACTCTAACCCATGATCCGTCTACCACGCAGAATATTTTATGTCAGCACCATGGCCAGTGTGAGTCGGGTGCGGAATTCGTATCGACCAGCCATTGCTAGGATTCTAACCTGGTCACCTCATTGGAAGCGAACGCTCTATCTCCTGAGCCATCACGGCTCAATAGGTACTAATTTAATTTTATTTCATAACCGTTGTTGAACAGCCGACCCAATTTTTGGGTTCACGACTACTAATGTTCAACTCCGTAGCCTTGTAATTTTGAACCAATCCAGAAGACAAGGAAATTCCTGGATCAGTACCCCCAGAGTTATGATTTGTTATGGGAACATGGAAGACTTTGAGACTCAACAGATGTAACGTGCATCAGTCATCATTTACTACACGGGGAGTCTTCGGCCGGAGAGGATCAAACCAATAGGTACTAATTGAAATTTGAAAAAATAATAAGCTACGAACTAAACGGCGAAATTGAAGGATTAAATGCGCTTATTACTTATAGGAAATTATTAAAAATCACCATACTGTAATTGTCACCAATGGCACTACTGGCATCATGGTAATTGGTGCAGTTTTAATGGGTACAAAATATCTGAAATAGATACAAAGTATCTTATAAGTAAATTTGGTGCTTATTGCAGCAGCACCATTTCTGTACATTTTTGGGATGCTGAGGAAATAAGTTTTTTACAATCCCTCGAAGGTATAAGTACACGAGAAAGTAACTATATTAAATTTAAATTATCATGCCTCGAGCACCTTATAAAGGCTCCGATTCTCATGATAAATTTAAATTTATTTTGTGCAAAATCATGCAAAATTTATTTTAAATGGATATTCTTCTGTATCATGTCGATTAATATAATGAAATTGCTCCAAACTATCTCTATTTAAACAATTTTTTTGTCAGCAGCAAATGTTTCGAAAGGTAAAAAAACAACTGCTAGCACAATTTGAAAGATTATGCTTGAAGCTTTTAGAAATAGAATCATTTTCCTTCATGTAAAATTCGGATCGACCAAAATGATTAAGTTAATAATTTCTTCTAGCTTTAAAATACCAGCTACTTTGAAATCATGTAATAGAATTGCGATATTTATATAAGAATGCTTTTGAAGTTACAGTAAATATTTAAAAAGAAAAAAAACTTTTAACGATCATTTTGGTCAATGCAAATTTTGTTTGGATGAAAAGACCATCATTTCATCCAATCTTTCAAATTATACCAGATTTGCTTTCAAGTTTTGTCAGGTAAACTCTTTTAAAATATTTGTTGCAAAAAGTAAAATTGTTTAGAGTTAGTATAAAAGTGTTTCTATTGTTTTGATAAGTCTCTGTATATATCTAGATATTATGTTCAATCCTTATCCTACAATGTATCATTCTACATACTGTCTGATGTTGTTAGTGTTGTTCTATTGTGATTTTAACGACTAAATATATATACAATATAACGGGTGTCTCAAAAATGACTGACAATTTTAAAAATCACCTAAAGCAAAAAAGGGAGACAAAATTTATGGTTTTCTGTACTCTGCTAGGAAACAAGTTTTATTGTCACCTAGTTTCAGATTTAATTAAAATTCTTCAACAATTGGCTTTGCTGGCTTAACTATCCACAATGTTTTCAGCTTTTAGAACCGAAATATTTGCAGGAGCATCTGTTTATATTGATCACAGTATGCACAATGTTGTTGCTGCAAGCTGTTGACATTTTGAAAACGATGTCGCAGCGCCATCTATTTCGAACTTTTGTAACTAATTTCAAAAAACTAATGAGAAAAAATCACTAGTTTCCTGAGCAGAATCACACCTATAATAATTTCTATTCTCAGAAGATTAAATTGGAATAGTAAAGCAGTGAGTTTCCAAACATCCATGTAGAAATTTTACTTATAAATTTGTTTTATTATTATTAATTGCATGTAATGTTAACAGTATTAAATAACGTTTTTTAGGACCAGTGCCAAAGGTTGTGGAGATAGCCACTCTGGAACTTTGCAACGGAGAAGAAAAAACACCTGTGGGAGACAACATCTCGCACATGTCATCCTCTCCTGCGAAATCATCCATGTCAAACAACACAGTGGTCGTCGCTGAACCTTCTCCAGTCGTCGTCGAACGAGTTTACCATGATTCCATAGGTGCATCTGAGCAGAGAGTCCCCATGCTGCCAGTCTTACTTTTGGTTACTGGCTACATATGTGGTGGTGCCGTGCTATTCTCTCTTTGGGAGAAGTGGACATTTTTAAATGGGGCTTACTTCTGCTTCATAACCTTAAGTACCATCGGATTCGGCGATTTGGTTCCAGGGTCAGACATTTTCGACGCCGAGAGTGGCCAAGCCAAACTTATAATTTGCTGTCTTTACCTCATTATGGGGCTGGCCATCATAGCCATGTCTTTCAACCTAGTGCAAGAAGAAGTAGTCATTAAGTGCAAAACTGTGGCTAGAAATTTAGGATTATTGAAATCGGAATATGATGATGACGATGATTGATTTATAAGCGATAGATTCCAGTCAGAGTGGTTAAATCGGAGACAAAAGTATCGCTCTTTGGGTTATAGGTATCGATAGTATTACGATATTTGTGTTCATTCGTGCTATTTCAGTATTCCGTATTTATCTGATTATGATCATATTGGAATTTTCGCTAGTGATGTTTCAATAAAGATTTTTATTATAAGAATAGCAAGTGTGTTTTTTTATTGTCAATATCAAAAAATAAAGATCATATTTATTAACTAACCGCTTTCAAGTGAACCTGCTGATAAAAAAAACGGTTCTCAACAACTAACTTTTTTTTTTTTTTTTTTTNTTTTTTTTTTGAGATTTTACTTTTGGCTGTAGTTGGTTCCAATTATAAGCTGTTATTTCTTATAAAATTTGTTACCTAAACTAAGAAAAAAAGTCAAGAATCAAGGTTTTTATTTATTTATTTTTTTTTCTTCATTTAAGGGAAGAAAATTTTTTTTTTTCATTTAAGAGGATCAAAAGATCTCTCTGTAGAGGATCAAAATTGCGATGGCATGTCTTTGGATCATCCTCAGGGATGATTGCCAGACAGTCGCCAATAGCCCATTGTGCAGCTCTAGTGTGACGTAAATAAAATACTTACCTACCTAAATACCGAAGAAAGAGAATGCCGAATTAAGAAAATGCCGAAAAGCGGGTCGTTAAAAGTCTCTGGATTGGAAAATCGCAAATCGAAAACTCTAGCTCCCCACAATATTTAAAGTCGTTGTGGAATAATTGTTAAGGTATACTTAATTTGTTTAATTTTGCATGCACTTAAGAATTTAACTGTACAATTACCAGATCTCATTTGTTTGTTGGAATTGTTTGTATGTAAGGGAAAGTGCTTAGTCTTCCAACAGTATGCGATTTTGGATGCATAAATACAAAGTAAATTGACGACACTCTAACATTTAATATCTACAGTTATTTACAAGTTAATCTGTAGTTATAAGCATGATTGATTCCAATTTATTATGCATTATTAAAGAGAGAAAAAAATATTTGCATCCATTATTTATTTAATATCTCAATATATAGAACGTCAGAATAGTAATTAAAATTACGCAGTCCTAGCTGTTTACATTATGTAAAATGAAACTTTCATGCTTGTGATTTCACTGACCTTGCATATAGTGGTGATCATATTCACTGTAAATCAAACTTATTGATTCCCAATTTAAATGACAAAACAAGAAACTCTCTACCATTTGAAATTTTAAAAAATATATCTTTCATTTAAATAAAAAGAAGTTTGCGTGTATGCATACACCCCTAGATGCACACTTGGCACCGTTCCGCAGTGGACTGATCTTTAAGACATGGTTCCCAGTAGAACACCGAAGTCAAGCATCACTTGCTGCGGTCAGTAAGCGGGTGGGTGACCACTTTGATCAACCTACGTAGGGACCGAGGGTGCGCTGTATCGGGCCTTGTTACATTGTTCTACCTTAAAGTTCGCGCGCAGGTCGTCTGGCTACTGAAGCGGGGGTGCCATCTCTTCTGCAGAGGATCAAAATTGTGACGGTCGCCAATAGGTTAAATTATGCAAGTATAGTGTGCGACGTAAATAAAACTATAACTCTAAATAACTATATATCACACTTTGCTCCGCGCGCTGCGCAAAGACGAATTTAAATTAAATTAATTTTTTGCTGTTGTGTTATTTACCAACTCACTTTTAACTTCAAACTCTTAAAACTAAAGTTTTTCAGCTCTCAAATTGATTTTATGATCGAGAAATGTTAGATTTGTTTAGTTAATCCAGTAGATTTAGACTATACAAGACCCAGGGATTCCATTTTCTCATCATCCTGGCAAATTATGCACGTTAGCTAATTTGTTTTGGATTTAACTCAATTTTCAGTTGCTTTTTTTCATCGAGTTTGTCAGGGAGTAATTTGAGGTCATGGTAGTTCGGTTAGCCTCCTCTCTGCATTTTCAAAATTAATGCACTTACCTTTGCTCAGATCATAAAGTCAACTGGTAAAAAGCTCGCAATATCTTTTTATATTGCTTCAGCAGAATAAGCAAATTAACCAACATGTTTTAGTTTTTTTTTTTAGGAAGGGAAAAAAAATAGAAATGTTTTTTGCCTTTGCAAACTTATCTGTGTGTTATAGAGTATTTTACAAAATAAAAGTACCATTGAGTTTTACAATAACCCTAGAAATTCCTTTTGAAGAAAAAAAATAGGCATAGGATGACAAAATATTGTAATATTGAGGGAATGTGTCCGGAATATTAGCCATCTCATTTTGAATTCTAAACTTCACGTCAATTTTTGAGAGACATTGGAATTCAACAGGTTCGTATACGTAAAAATTGCTTACTTGGCCTACTTTTACCCAAAATGCCACCAGACACTAAAAATGGCCATTTTTTAGAAAAGTAGAGAAGAATCTTGTCCACGGGAAAAGATCTAAAAAACAATTGTTAACTCATTTGAACAAAGACTTAAATTAAAAGTATTGTAAGAAGTGATTTATGCATTACGAATTTATTTGGATTTATTATTAAATTCTGTCGGAATCAAACGTTACGTCCA
This sequence comes from Parasteatoda tepidariorum, assembly GCF_043381705.1. Lineage (NCBI taxonomy): Eukaryota > Metazoa > Arthropoda > Arachnida > Araneae > Theridiidae > Parasteatoda > Parasteatoda tepidariorum. The sequence goes on along the minus strand of NC_092209.1, from coordinate 25,366,988 downwards.
TTTCCTTAAACATGCATTTTAATGTTTCTCCCGTTTTTCTTAATTATTTGGAATCTTTATTACAATTGTACTTATTATACTTTATTACATCAGATTCAAACGTTATGATCAACGCATCTTCATGCAGCACCCATATTTTAAATCAAGTCATTCAAGTTATGTCCATTTCCTAAACATGTATTTTGAGTTGTATCTTACTTTCGGAATAAGAAAAAAAATTAAGAATTCTAATATAATCTCGCCCTTTTAAAAAGCCAGACCATTTTACAACGATTCATAAACTTGCCATGATCAACACTAGATCCATTATTTAGATTAAAATTCTTCATAAACACTTCAAATTCAGAATAATTTGACAGTCGGATTTACCCAGTGTATATTCTAAAATAGAAATGTTTATCGATTTTAAGGCACTTTTAAAATTTAGCATTACTTTAAGCAGATTACTCAATACTTAAACCACTTAGCTAATTTTATTAAAATATCACAAGATGTCGGCAACTATAGAAGTATAAGTAATTCTATATAAGTAGAGACTTCGTGTTTCCAGACTGAACTCTTTGTTATGTTCTTTATTTTCACCCAAATATTTATCACCATATTTGTTTATTTTGATGCGTTATCAAGGTCAAAATACATTTCTCATATCAACATAATTATATTAATAATTTAAATGTCAATATTTGGATCTGAAATCATGCTGATCATTTTTACAAACCGAAATTGTATTCAACAAAAGAAAATATTTATCCAATAAAATCATAAATCAGTTTTATTTTCGACATTTTTTTAAATATTGTGTTTGTGAGGACGGATAGGTAGGTAGGTACTTTATTTACGTCGCACTAGAGCTGCATAATGGGCTATTGGCGACAGTCTGGGAAACATACCTGGGATTGATCCGAAGACATACCATCGCAATTATAATTCTCTGCAGAGGGGATGGCTCCCCTGCTTTGGTAGCTAGCCCAACCATAGAGTAATAAATAGAAGGAGACGGCATGTCCGTAAACTCGTGAAGCCTTATCCGCAACCACTGCGCCATATTGGTACAACCAAAACAAAATCGAACTTCGTTGAATTAGAGCTGTACGTGTTTAAACATTCTTCAAACTGAGTAATAGATTTTATTTTAGCAATTAGTCTACTGTTGAAAATGATATTAAATCAAATAGAAAGAAATAATGCAGTCTGAAAAGATCAATTTTTCAAATATAGTTGCATGCTTTATATATTAATAAACAGGTTATAATTATTAATTCATATATTTAAAAAAATTGAAAAGAAACAATTTTTTTCTTTTTTTACCAAGTGATACATTAACAAATTTAAACAGTTTTATTTTCTAGCTTAAGAAAAAAAAAAGCTAAAACTTTTTATAGGAGAACTTTTTAAAATTATTTATCTAAAAATGAAATCCTTTTCTAGGGTTAATTATTTGAAAACAAATGGGACNTATATATATATATATATATATATATATGTGTGTGTGTGTGTGTATGTTTAATAAATATAGTAAATGAATGTATGTAAAAACCAAAAGATTAATAAACTTGTTCCTTTTATATTACTGCATTTATATTTTACAATGCTTGAGTTAAAAATTGTGAAACATTATGTACTTAACACTAAAGAAGATTCAAACATATATTACTGATAATGCGGTATTTAAACTTAACATAAAATATATATAACAAAATTGAAATAACTTCTTGGATTTATTTCTACTTTTAAGCTTGTGCGACACTTTTTAATAAATAAAAATATTTACATAGTAAAACTTAAAGCTTATGAGCACTAAATGAAAAAACCCTATTTTCCCCGGGTGTTTTTAATAAAACCCAGGCGGGTTGGGTTTTTTCAAACCCTGCTAAAAAGCAGCAAGTAATTATATATTTACTCATTGTATTTTCTAAGTGTTGACATTTAAATCTAGTACTTTCCAGGATTTCTATGTGCCTTAAAAAGGTTTTAGTATTCATTTTGTCTTTTAAAGTTCCTTAAAAGTCTTAAAATTTGTTTCATCTGAGCCTCCACCTTCCTCTACTAACGTCTCAATTGCTGTTTCAAAGCTTCAATTTATTATAGAGCAATCATTATAGATAATAATGCCTGGGCATTTATTATAGAGTATTTATTTGCTCTCCACTTCATGTATTTTGTGAATGAGATAGAGCATTTCATGAGTGGAATTTAAACCTCAAGTGGAAAATAAATATTCCTATATATTAAATACTCTGGGTATTTACCTTTAAAAATAAATACGCAGTTATTTTACGTTGCTATTTGTAAATTACAGTTTTGTACACTTCATATGATCAAGTGCTTTGCAAAAAAAAAAGAAATTAGACTTCTCTGCTTAGTAATAAAAAGTATGTTATGAACTAGTTTTATTACCCAAGTGTTTACTCAAATGGCTTAATGTTGATTATTGCTATTCTTTTAGCACAAACCAACATTTTCCCCTTTAAATATTCTAACTTTAAAGAAAAGTGCGTTTCATATTATTTTGTTTATATTCAAAATAGTGTGGTTTTAATGTGATATTCTTTGAATAAATTTTTAATTGGAAAGCTGCCCCCTTAAATAACAATAATATATTACTTTTAATGCCTAGATAAAATATAAAGGAACCTAAGTTCCCGAAAACTGCTGTAAAGTTCTTTTTTTTTTAATTCAGTTGTAAAATAGAGCTATCTTAAAACGTTATTTTTTGGGAAGAAGAAAAGAAACTAATGTTGAAAAATTGAATGAAAAAAGGTGTTATGTATTAACAACAAAACTATTTCAATCTCGTTTTCGAAATTTTCCAATCACAAGAGAAAATATCAAAAATAACCTAACTCTTCCTCTTGAAACCTTGACAGTTACTTCACTCGCGCCAATAGGGAAGGGGAGGAATGCCCACTCCTTCTTATTCATAACTCTATGAGCCCAACGACCTGTGCCGACGCCTCCTATATCTGAAAGCCTCCACATGATTTTTTATAAGTAGTCTGATCAGACCACTGTGAAGGATATCCACTTTCCGAACGAGTCATTTAATTCAGACCACTGTGAAGGATATCCACTTTCCGAACGAGTCATTTAATACAAAATCTAGTTAAAATAAGAAAGTGGTAGCAAATATATGACTAAAAATTTATTTTATTTATGAGTGTTATTGTTTTGCCTCATTCACTTGTCAACCACTACAGATTCAATTCTCAAATATATATGATAAATTTCTCTCAATTACTTTTATAAAAGGTTTAGGGTTCGAGCGCACAACTGGCTCACTTTTGAAATACTCTGCGCGGACTACTTATAAAGACCGTGTGGGGGCTTTCTGATGTAGGAGGTAATGCCTGCGCGCGAAGACTAGCACTTCAAGGTAGAACAGTTTAATGAGGACCGATACCGCACACCCTCGGTCCCTACGCAGTCTGATCAAAGCGGTCACCCACCCGCTTACTGATCGCAGCCAGTGATGCTTGACTTCGGTGTTCTACTGGTAACCGTGTCTTTACGATCAATCCACTGAGGGACTTGTGAGGACGGAAGTTCACTGATTCATTCGTGTATGTTAGGATTCAAAATTCCAATCATTACCAAACGAGCTAGAGCATACTCTTATCTCAACTTGTGCTCATAAATGCATGACAATGCGAGTTTCTCCAGATCGCTACAAGCAGGATTTATAGTCATTTTTACCGGCAAATAGACATCAGTATCAATTACAAATTCCGACCCCTTTCAAACTAACTAGAGTTCTGAAATCGCAACTGCATCTTTGTGTTACATGGCAATACAAGATTCAATAGATTTCTGAACCTTAAAAAAAATACTTTATAGCCAACAGAAATTCATCCTCGATCAACCACTTTTCATCCAGCTGGAGTCCTCTTATTTCAACTGGAATTGTTATTGTTGTTAATTTACGTCGCACTAGAGCTGCACAATGGGCTATTGGCGACGGTCTGGGAAACATCCCGGAGGATGATCCGAAGACATGCCATCACAATTTTGATCCTCTGCGGAGGGGATTCAACTGGAATCATTTCCTGAATTATACTAGCAAATTTATTCCAATCGAACTTTTCACGATCCATTTGCACCTACATATTGACGTTGTTGCTTTCAGCACCAGAGGTAATGTGGAGTTGTATTTTTAAATTTTATAACATGGGTCTGTGCTGTTTTATAAGGGTGGTTTAAAGACAATTTGAAGAAAATTATCACTTATTATATGGGATACTCTTTATATTACTTTAATGAAATCGATTTAGTAAATAAATTCTTAAGAATGATTATGTTAGGGTAGTCATTGGGTAGAACATAGACAACACCACCAGTGGGTTAACTGGACTCAAAAGGTAATTTTAAGTATTTGAATATTAGGCACTTAACAGAACGAAACCTCAGGTAGTAGCATCCACACCTAACAAATACATTCAAATTATATGCCACTGGCGTGGAACAAGGCTACTTATAAACAAAAATTGCTTGACCTGAAAATAATAACTAGAAACTAAAGAATACGTCATAATTTTTGTCTTTTTTTTTAATGCTGATAGAACTTTATATTGTTGTTGTTGTAGTTCATTTACGTCGCACTAGAGCTGTACAATGGGCTATTGGCGAAGGTCTGGGAAAAATTCCTGAGGATGATCCGAAGACATGCCATCACAAATTTGATCCTCTGCAGAGGGGATGACACCCCTGCTTCGGTAGCCCGACGACATGCACGCGAAGTCGAGCACTTTACGGTAGAACAGTTTAACGATGACCCATACCGCGCACCTTCGGTCCCTATGCAGGCTATTTCAAGTGGTCACCTACCCGCACACTGACCGCAGCCAGTGATGCTTGACTTCGGTGATCTGCTGGGAACCGTGTCTTAACGATCAGTCCACTGCGGGACGATAGAACTTTATATTTGTGAGTACTAATTATTTTAGTTGATGATACAGGCTTTTTGGGGATAACTCTTTAAATAGTCTCAAAATAAATTACATATTTGAATTCAGAAACTTAAAATATACACAATTGTACAGCACGCAAAAGAAAAAGTGAACATCCTGAATAAATTTTGATTTAATATGATTTTCACGTACTTCGTACTGAGACTTAACGGTCCGAGAGTCTAACCTTAAATGTGCTAATTAATCAGTGCAAGCGATATTTTAATCTTTAAATACACCCAATTGTACAGACCTCAAAATAAAAAGTGAACATCCAGAAAAAATTTTGATCTTAATGTGCTAATTAATAATCACTTTTGGATCAAATTTTATTGTATTCTGAATAAACGTACCTTTTCCTCGATGGATTTGGATTCGTGGCTCTCAAAATGGCAGCTGCAATCTAAATATAGTCCTAATAATAAAAGCAAGAGAGCAGTCAAAAGTTTGGTCCCCTTAATGTTAATTCACTTTTTGAATATTTTGCTACATTTAGAAGATACTTTCAGCGAATCGAAAATAGATTTGCATAACAATTATAAAATTTGTTTAGCCCAAGATAATTAATTCCGTGTTAACAATATCTCTTAATAATTATGTATTGATTTTTTTATATAGTCTAGAAAAATTTCAATTGTCAGGCATATTTTTTTTTTAAACATTTTAAAGCACGTAATTTTAAAGAGCGAAATACAAAATTTGAACGGAATCAGCCAAATCGTTCTTGAGAAATTGAGTTTTTCAAAATCACACTTAAAAATTTTATGTATCTGGAATGTTCTCAAATGTTCTATTTTGTCATTTAAAATCATGTTCTTTAAAATTATGTCAAAATTTGCATGAATTACTATTTAAATTTTTTTGACTATTAAATTAAATAAATATTCAATAATTGTAAAAGATCATTTTTTACATAGAATTATCTTTGGATTGATGAAAATTAAAATGAGCAAAAAATTCCCAAATCACTTCACAAGTTTTTGAGATATGGCGAAATATGCGCTAATGGACCAAGAGAAATGGGTTCAAACTTTAGGCTGCTCTCCTGCCTTAACTAAGAGGACCATATTTTCAGACAGCGACTACTATCCACAGTTTGAAGATCAAAAATATCAATTTAACGAAAGATAAAGCATGTTTAATTTTAAAATAATTTACATTTTGGGGGCTGATTTTTTAACTTGTAGACTGGTTATCGTCAACTTCAGTAAATTAGCATATTTATAGTTAGGAACTCAAACCATTAAAATTTATGAATCGTAATACGTGAAAATCCAATCAATGAGCAAAAGTTATTCGGACTATTCACTATTTACTTCAGCGCACTGCACCATACCATTTGTGATTTTTTCCAGTTGTAACCAAATTCATATTTCAATATTTTCTACTTGAAATAAATAATAATGGGTAACAAATATTTTTTTTAGTTTTCTGCCGCACGTGATTCTTTTTTAACTAATCTTGATACTTTGTATCGCTGATTTCAAATCTGCAATCAGTTTCTCAATTCTCCATTTTTTGTCAAAATGAACAAGATTTAAAACATTATGTACAATAGGTGGTCGCATAAATGTTGTGAGAAGGGAATTAGGGTACATCATCAGCATTAAAATTGCATAGAAAAACACTTGCCCAAAAATACTGCACGCCGCTAGGCGGCGCTTTCCTGCTTCTTTGCGTACTTCTGAATAGGTCATAATAGGGAGGCGCCCCTAGCCATGTACAACGACATTTCTGGGAAGGTTTTCTATACTGTTTTAATGCTGATGAAGTGCTTTAACTCTCCTTGACCCCCTGTTATACATAACGCTTTTAACTTGTACATTACAACAAAAATAGACTAAAAATGTCATTTTAAGAAACAAAATGTGTAGCTTTGGAAGCAAAACTAATTTCAGATTTGAAATCCTAACACCCAAATTAGGCAATGTCAAGTTTTTGCATACATGCAACAACAAAAAATTTTTAATCAGTATAATTTTAAAAAATATATATAAGTTTTAAAAAGAGACGAAGATTGTAATTTCCCAGCAGTTTTCAAAGTCCTCTGTGGAAAAAGTTAAAAAAAAAAAAAACTGCCCTTAACATAGAGATCTTACGTTCGTGGCCATAGCGGTATTTTGGCCAATGAAAGAGCAGACCAATTGGCTAGGA
>NC_092209.1:25307098-25359391 GCF_043381705.1 Parasteatoda tepidariorum | reverse complement strand
GGAACCGTGATTTAACGATCAGTCCACTGTGGGGACTGAAAAGGAGAAAAATGGCATTATTGACTTGAGTAATAAACTAAATTTTGATTCAAACTAAGGCAAACAACGTTAAAGAGCAGAAAAATATTTATAAAATACAAATGTATTTGTTGTACAAATGTAATGTACAAATGTTGATGTTTAAATTTTGTTAAAAGACAAAATGCTCCCCTCCCCCCCAAAAAAATCCTGTGAATAGTGTGGATAACAATATTGAAGGAGGGTTAAACATGGAACCAGTCTTCTCACTAGATGGCGTATTTGAGTGTTGCGAAAGCGAATGCTCCTTTGTGAAGAAACAGTTTAATAAACTATTTTATTTCAAAATTGAGAAAAAATATGGCAACGCTCTAAAATGGGGGCTGCTATTTCATCATCGTCTGCTAATCAAAAAATCTTGGAGGCAGCTAGACAAAAAATGTCAACTGACCAAAATTTAAACTTAAAAACTGCTACTTTTGCACTAGGGTGTTTTTGGCACTCAGATGCAACATTTGGATGTCAAAAAGGTGTTCATTTTACTCGTTGTGGTTATACCAGTGGCACATTACCAAATCCGACTTACAGGAATTTGTAAGTAACTTTTTCTAGAAAACTGTTTTAAGATTCAACTTTATTGCATTAAAGAAATCGGGATTTCCGCATCGTGATCTGTGTCAGAATAATCGCTAAGTCTGTCGAAGCTGCGACTAGCGAGAAACTAAGAAGAACATCACAAAATGGGACCAACTTGAAGGGTATAACTCGTAGTTACCCCCAAGAAAACCTCTACTTGTTTTTTTATATATATTTTGAATTTACAAGCTTAAAACCGTTTGGTGGTTGCAGTTGGTGCAGCCGATCACGACACGAAAATATGCCTCCATAACTTTTTAAGTTATACCTTTTGAATTGGTCCCTTTCTGTGATGTTTGTTTAGTTTCTTGTGGGTGCTGCCTGCAAGTTGCCAATTATTTTTCCACTGATCATGATATGGAAATCTCCCCTTTTTTTCTTTGTATTTGCACCAGGTTTTGTTGTTATTCTGAATCAGGAAAGAGGTTGAACCTGTTCTGTTATGTAATAAGCATTGCTTGGAGAGGAACAAGCAGGTTTCAAAACCAGTATTTGATTAGATTTTGGCAATATTTATATTATTGCTATAAGCATTTAACTTTGCTATGTCACAAAATAAAGAGATGGCTAGTTGTCTGTTTTCTATAAATTTGATCGAGTCAAGAAATAAATAATCAAAGAAATTTCATTTTTTCTTCTTCTATCAAAATATTCTGAAACTTAATTTCCTTTCTTTATCAGAAAGCAAAAGAACATAAACTTAAGTCTTAAATTCTGTGAACAAATATTTTTAGCTGTTTGGATGTAGGATGATAATAACCAAATTACGGCTAGTTCTAATTTTTCCAAAACCAAGAAGACTAATTCCAAGTAACCAGTTTAATTTTATAATAAACAATATCAATCCAGGGATCTGTTTGGTGGAAATTTGGGTCTGTTAACGGACCCTTCACAAAATATCTTTTCTTAAAAACGGACCCTTCACAAAATGATTTTTCTTTCAATTGGTCTCTTTACAAATTTATTTATCTTATTGTTTTGTTAATCGAATAAGTCCTTCCCGGGGGGGAGGGGGGGACAAGAAAGATGGATGTAAACAAATTAAGTTTTGTCTTCAGCACACGCTTCTTATTCGTATAAAATGAATATTCAACGCTCAGCATTATAGGCTAAATACCAAATATTTGCATGTTGCATCTCTAATTTGAAGCAACAATTGCTGTTTATTTTTGAAAATTTAATTTTTTTTTATTATAATTTTACAGTGCCGAGCATAATCTCGTATCTCTTTACAATTTAAAAACTCCTTGAAATTTTTTTTGCAACAACAGGACCCTATTTGCACAAATTCATAAAAGCTGGACCCTGGTTGAAAGAATGTGACTTAACCTTTATTTTATATTCACAAATTACGAGTAATTTTTTCACAATTTTACAAAAACGGACCCCTGCAATATAATAATTACAATTGTAATAATTAATAATTTCAAATTTTACATGTGTCTTTGCTTTTACGTACCATTAATATGTTGCTTTTTAATTTTTCCATTTCAGAGGTGATCACACTGAAGCAGTAGAAGTTGATTATGATCCTACGGAAACAAATTTCAAAACTCTTCTGAACCATTTCTGGAACAGTCACGATCCAACTGAACTACACAAACGTCAATACCGATCCGCTGTTTTCTATCGAGATTCGGAAGAACAAAATATAGCATGTGAGAGCAAGAAGGAAATAGAGGGAAAAATTGGTCGATCTGTTGCTACTGCAATAGAGGCTTTTGACAAATTCTATAATGCTGAAGAGTATGGTTTATTTTCTATAATATTGTATATTTATTTATTTTTTTAAATTTAGGCTAAATTTTATATTTAGTTAATGAATATATCAAGTGGCCTTTTAAGAGCATTTAAACCTTCTTAATTTGAGAAAGTGTGTAATATTATAGTGCGTACAGGGATTTTTTTAAGGTACAACCAGGGTTAGATTTTTTATGTCATTTAGAGTTCGAAAATGTCATAATCTGTTGAAATCTGATGAAAGCTGTCAAAAACTTGGGACAAGTTTCTTTTTTGTCATGGGGTTATAGTATTAGATGAACAATACTTACATTATATATTACTATAATGATTTATATTATATATCATGACTAAAAAATATAACCAAAATTATTGAAACTATTAAGTAGTTTTTCTAAAAAATAGTATTCTAATATTTAAGACCAATATTATTTGCTGTATTATAACTAATCAGTTACTATTACAGGTATCACCTATGAGTAGTTAATTATTGTCAATCTAAATACCGATTTTAATTCTTTGTACCACAATTTAGGCTGATTTTTCAAATTAAGTGAAACTAAAGTGGTAAATTTTAGAAAGCTATAACTTTTACTCTCAGTTTATGATTCAGTATGGCAAGTAATGTGTTAATTTGTAATTTAAAAGAAAAATAACATTCAAAAATAGACTATAATAGTGTTAGTGCACTATTCTGATAAGAAGTATAGTGCACTTATTTTAATTATTAAGTTTAATCATTAGTTTTAGCATTTAAAAATACTGATATTTTAATTCCGGTTTCCTGATATTTTAATAGAGGTTTAAATTTAGATACCCTTTATACCAACAGTGTTCTTTTTCTGTAGAATGAATCAGATTTGGTGACTTATTCAATGCTGCTTTTGATGATTTATTATAATAATTACTAATATTATAATAATTACTAAAAATAAATAATAATTACTTAAAAATAGACTTAAATAATTACTTAAAAATAGAAAAAATTAAAATATATATATATCATTTCCTAAAGTATAAAACTATCTAGAAATATAAATGTACATACTAGTTAACTATTTTGTAAAGAATGATGTAGTTTGCTCTTTGTTTTTCTTTATTTATTCTTCAATGGATTTTGCTATGTAAATTTCTCTCAACATAAATCTTTCAGCAAATATGCTTGCACCAAATAATTAAATAAATTATTTTCAGCCGTGGAACCCTTAACAATTGAAATTTTTTTAATGGAACCCCAGCTGCAATTATAAAGTTAATTTGCAAATGTGAACATATAAATTTAGGAATTTTAATTATTTTGGGAATATTTAATGAGAAGAAGGTAATTAATAATCTTAAAATTAGTTATTATATGAAACAGGCCAATTTACTAACCTGGAGTGGTATCTAGTTGGTTCTGAAATTACTTTTGGTATATACACAAGTTTTAGATAAATAAAAAAAATTAACTCTGAATTCTAGTTTTTACAGAAATGAATTCTTATTAATAATGAAATTAATTTGTAGGAAAACATATTTTTTTATTATTTAATTTAGTTATTTCTTTTTTGAATTGAAAAGTTCAATGGAAAATAATGATGCAATTCTTATCGATACATAATTTTTTAATATGTCATTAGAAAATATATCCTTAATTAAACTTTGTTACTTCTTTTTACTCTCTTATTTTACTTGAACAATTTAATAAAAATAACCGAAATATTAAATAAAGTAGTGATTGCATTGCAATATAATTTCCGATATTAAAAGAGGTGGTGCATAGCCAAGTTCATCATTAAAAAATAAGCACTTTTCAAGCACTCAAAAAATATTTTTAAGCACTTTGAAAAATATCATTATCAAACAAGGTTGACAATTGATGGTTTTATTTGCAGTGACGAAGACGATGGCATGTCACAAGTAATGAAATAAACAAAAGAAATGAAATTTTCTATTACTAATAGAGGAAAAGAATTGACAATGTTTAGTTGGTCCCCGTAATCAGCAAAAATTCGAGAGATTTTCCGATTCTATTACAGAGGGCAGAAAATGAAGTCTGAAATTGAGAATCTCTTGCAAAATGCAGCAGGGTTGCACATGAGAGACAAAAATCCTTACCACTGAATCCAGCTCAGTATACGCAAGTGAGAAGCCGCAAGTATTTCCTCAAACATGTAAAACAAATGGTGTTTTCATACACTACAGACCAGCAGTACCCCGAAAGAGATTGGGGTTGAATTAATTGTAAAAACGTTGAATAGAACAATGTCTTTTTGCATAATTTGTGGCGAAAATCCACATGGTAAGGAAAAATATCACATTTCAGAAAAGGGAAAATTAAGCACTTTTTAAAAATGCTATGCTTCCTGAAAAGATAATTACATAGTTCTTTCTCTTTTTTTTTTTTACTTTGGTCCTTCTGCAGAACCCTTGGGCTTGACAGAACACTTTTTCAGAACTGGTGGTTCTAATGAACAATAAATTTATCTTTATGCATCAATTACAAATATATGCTAAAGATACATGAAATTTAAATGTCATGATAGGTTTATTCATTTTTTCCCTTCTAAATCTGAAATTATAATACAAAGCACACTTTATTATCCTCATGTGAAATTTATTCATAATAAATTTGAATTTTTTATTGCAGTTATCATCAGAAGTACTTTCTTCAAACTCACCACAAAGCACTGTTTAAAAGCTTGGGTATAAAACAGCAAGATCTTGTGAATTCCACCCTTGCAGCCAAACTGAATGGCTACATTGTAGGAGAGAATAGTTTGGAAGCATTTGATGCTGAATGCAAAAGTTTAGGCCTCACAGCAGATAATATTGCCTACATTCGTAAGGAAGTAGCTAAAGGAAAACAAGGACACTGTTGAATAAACATGCGGACTTAGAAAAGAATGATACTCAGGAACGTAAAATTCTTTATAGATACATTTTCTAGTCATGAAGGCCTGTTGTCAATATACTTTTATAATTATGCTTTTTTATGTAGTAGTTGAAATAATTTAACATATTCTTTTATCAAAGATTTTTTTAAATTAACTTTTTTATTTAATTGAGAATTTTTTTTTCTTCTTGCATTTCCAAATCAAAGATATTTTAGATTTTATTAATTTTGCCTATTATTTAAAAACAATATCATAACTGAAATACTTTTACTGTATAGTTTAGAAGATCAAACTAAAATAATTTTAGAATTTTGAACTAAAATAGTTTTTAGATCAAACTAAAGTAATTAAAACTATTATGTGTTTATTTCAGATTAATCACTCAGAAAAAAAAAATCATTGTTATTTTTATTTCAGTACAATACCTTCATGAATTTGTAAAGAAAAGAATTATTTTATCAGTTAGATTTCAAATGAAGAACAAATTAATTTAAACCAGAAGGCATGAAAAAAAATTAATCAAGTTTTTCTTTACTATATATTAAAGCAACACATTTAATAAGTTTAAGAAAGATTTAATTTAAACAAACATATATCTAAATGGATATAATTACTTTAAAAATAGTAAAAAACAATTTTATACAAGTTAAGAAAAATTAAGATTTTAAAGTTTTAGTCCAGTTTCATAATTTTCTGTTATTATTTTAAGCTTCAAATAATAATAATTTGGGCATTATTTCTCAGGATATATTTATATATCAATATAGATATTAGTCAACCTTTCTGCTTAAGGATTGTTTTTAATAATTCACTATGCACTTTATTTGTGCCTTATGTATGAAATTAAATTGCCTTTTCATATTTTATCTATCTGTTGAAAATTTCTGTATCTAAATGTTCAGATACAAAGAAAATTGAATTCTATTTTTTGTTATGTGATTTTTGAATAAAAAATTTTATAAAAAAAGGCATGTTATTATTATTTATTCATAATGTTGCATAAAAGTTAAAATAATTGTTATGTTAGCAATGCCAGTCTTATAGATTCTCCATGATAAATAAATATTAGTCGCAAATACATACTTTTTTGTTTTGTTTAATACCTATCAATCTTAATTTACAAATTTACTTAAATTAATGGAGATGGTGAAAAGTAAAAGAGTTAATACAACTTTTTTTAATCCATTGATTTTATTAACAATCTTTTATTTGTCTGAAATGCAAATATAAGAATTTGGAAATAAGAAATTTAAGAAAGATGGCTAATCTGCTATAGCTGACTTGTTGCAGTAGCATGTAGAAACATATGAAAGCAAAATTGTTACCTTCAGGAACTTTGTTAAAATCTGTTAAGATAACATTATTTGAATTAGTTTGATTTCATAGAAATTTGTACAGACAAGCTATTTTCTGAATTAACACAATTTGTTCATTAAACTATAAAATTCCTTTTTGTTTTAAATTATATAATATTTTTAAAAGGATTATTTTTAATTAAAAGGCTTAATATACATGTCAATAAATATAGAAATTACTTTCAAAAATTCTCCCTATGACTCTTTTCCTTTCAAAGTGAACATCTGTGTTTGGAAAAATGTTTATTTCTTCCTTTGAGAAAAATAGCGAGTCCATCGACTTAAAATATAAAAAACCTAGCTAAAGTTTAAAATAATTTTTCAATTTATTAATTTGTGTCCAAGAAACAATGTTGACCACCATATTAGGTGGGCAAAGCAATGTTGACCCACCTAATATGGTGCCCCTTAATGAGTGACCAACAAATTTGCCCTACTGATACCTGAATGATTATCAATCAATTGAGCATTGGAAAAAAAAATTCTAAAAATTTGCAACACGTAATCTGTCTGCAGAGCTGGTAAATCAACATTCCTCTAAGATTTCTGTTCAGCTCAGCAAAACCCCATAGCATACTGGCATGAGCTTGCAACAAATAATCATTTCAATAGCAAAATACATGAAAATTGTTAACTGCATACCAACACGGAGCATTCTTTCCTCTACGATTAAAATTTACTTTTGCTAATATAATTATGAATTTTAAGTCACAAAAAGTAGACAGAAATAGTTCAGGGGGTCAGGGACTGTGTCATATCACTGCTAAAAAAAATAATGCTAATGATAAAAAGTCTTTGTATTTGAAACAATACAACAAATTTACCTTGCAAGAAAAAGAACAACTCATAAGTTAAGCATTTAAGGGGAATACATGGCATAACATTACATTATGGCAGCTAACCTAATAAAGACATGTTAAAATTTCAAGACCAGCTTTGACTGAAAACTAACTTCAACTTATTCCTTTGTTTGTAACAATCTATACTCTGCTGAAAAACAAGGTTTGTGTTTTGTTTCTTCCTGCTTTTCTTCATATATGTAACCAGAAAAATTTAATTTTAAAATATTTTTTCGTATTTAAACTGAAATTTTTTATTTGTGTCTAGAGCAAGGGTTTCCAACTTACATGAAGCTGGGGGCCGGAATTAAAAACACCAGACAAATATGGCAGGTCACAATTTTATATAGGACTCTTTTATGTTTGAAGGAACATTAAATATTACTGTCAAATTCTTATTAAGTTGTACAAAACAAAAGTACTGAATTACAAATAAAATATGAAGATTTTTACCAGAGAATTTTTTTTCTGTTGCACCTTTGGTATGTTAAATTTCACGGAAACGGAGAAATTGGGCTTTTTTTTAACATTATAACAATCAGAATAAATGGAAATCTGATGGTGTAAGGTCAAGCAAATAAGGCGGATGATTGACGTACCCATACCTTAACTCATTAAACTTTTTATGATTATTCGAAAGCAAATTCATCCCCGAAATTTTTTTTTGAATAGTGACACCAGGGTTGGCAAGGTTTAGGACAGAATGGATTAATCCACGGTCTAAACCGTCCTGTCCAAAACCCTTTTACTCAAATTATGTCACAATTTTATCTGAACAATATTTAAGAGGTAAAATAAACATAGAACTAATAACATATTGATAATTAAATATACTAAAGAATATTTCTTTTTAAAAGTATAATGTTTAATTAATCAGTAATTAAGTTCAATTGGTCCTCTCATGCAATAGTACATAACTGAAGTTTGGCCTTGCCATACAGGTTAAAATATTAGGGACTAAGTGCTTGGTTCATCATAAACAGATTTATTTATCTATAGTACTATTCAAGAATACTTTTATTTCATTCATGTTCAATTCTTTTANTGTGAAAAATAAAAGGTTAATTTTCGAACAAATTTAGTATTTTTTTAAGAAAAATTATTATTTTTTAATATTGCCATATTTCTCGTTATGCAAAAATATTATTTATCAGTATTAAAAGCATATTTATATTTAAAGGATTAGGTATTCACTTTTGTAGTTCAATGAATTGTGGAGCTTCAAAAATTATAAACCTTTTCCTATTATATTATATTATTTTCTTTTTATAAGTTATAGTAAATTGTATAAAAAATATCAAATATTTATTGATACATGTAATTATTATGTTACAATGATTACACCTATAGAATTTTTACTTTTTACCAAAGTTTAAGGTTTTGGACATTTTAAGACAGTTTTACCCAGTTAAGGACAGTTTTGCCCAGTTTAAGACAGTAAAACCCACGTGTCCTGTCCAAAACCAGTTTAGGACGTCCAAAACACCAACCCTGAGTGACACGAGTACTTCAATCACTCACCATATTAACATTGGACCATCAGATTTCCATAAAGTGCTACAACAACCTCTTCAAGATGTGCAAATAATGATGAATTCGTAATGAAATGGTATGTGATTAATGAGGCAGTAATTTAAATATTTATAAATGAAATTATAGTTTAAGGTAAGTTTTTATGTATTTATATTTTGGGAGATTTTCTAATTTTATTGTAAAATTTTATGCCAAGGTGTAACAAAAATAAAGGAAATGATTTAATATATATCTGCAGCATTTTTGTTTTATTAATATTTGTAACTTCACCTGCACTGATGATTTTTTAAGGTTAAGTGCTACTGCCCAGGACACATTTGTTTGATATACTTTTAACAGGGTGTACACTGATAATGAAATTGTTGCCTAAGGGCAAAGATTCAATATGCATTACTTTTCAACAATAAAATGTAATTTTCAGTTTAAAAAAACATAGGTAATATTTATAAAAGATAAAATTACAATTTTATAGGATTGTAATATGCGACTCCCTTTTGGGATGTCATAAAATTGGTGACAAATCTGGTGATGAAAAAAAAACGGCTAAAAAAATTGTACTGTTAACAAATCAGCTCTGTGTTTTCAACTACGCTAAAATTTTCTATAGTAAGTTATTGTTTTCCTCTTTATCAATCTTATATTATCTTAATCTGGAATAGTTGCTTTCATACTGAGCACATTGGCTTTGAGAAAAAAAAAAATGCTTAGTAAAATAGGTTAAGATTATGTAATGAAAATTAGTAATATATTAGTTAGGAAATATTTAAATAAAATATAAGTATTTAAATGGAATATTTCCTTAATCTATTCTATGCTAAAATGATTGATAAGTCATTGCTACTTCTTAAAATGGTCCACGAGAAACTAAAATAACATCACAGAAAGGAACAAACTTGTAGCCAACTCCGCGTAAACATCTACATGTTTTTTTTTAAATTAGGAAATTTAAAATCTATTTAGCACCTTAGCAGTTGCAGCTGGCACAGCAGATCGCAATATGGAATTATCCATTAATTAAACAATGTATTATATCCTACTATAAGTAATTTAATATTATCAGGGGTCTGTCTAGGTTTTTCTGAAAGGTACCTATTTTGTGAAAATTTAGACATAATTTGTGAAAAATTAAAAATTATATTACAAAATCAATACAAAAACATGGTAAAAATATAGATTTATCGTTTCTTAAGGGATACAAAAATAAAATTTTAAGAAAAAGTATTTTGTGAAACTACCGTTTTTCCTAAAGTTGAATTTGTGAAACTACCGTTTCACCTAAAATTGAATTTGTGAAGGTACCGCTAAACGGTAGTAAATTCGGCCTGGACAGACCCCTGATTATCTATTTCTACTCTAATGTTTGAGCTAAATAAATTTATTACTCTGAACAATTAAACTAATTTACCTTTGCCAAGCTCACAAACAAATTCTCAAACAGGTTATATCTCTTCAAGATATCAGTCTAGAATAAAAATGACTTATCTCACTATTGTTGTGAAAAACATTAAATATCACTGATACTTTTAATCATAGGTGTGAAATGTGAAAGAAATTAATACCCATTTAAGGAAAAAATGTGATATAGGTTTTTTTTTCTCTCTTTAATATAAATTTTATTATCTTTGTTACTGTTTGATTCTAAACTTGTTTTCTTCACTAGAATTGAAACAAAATATTCTCAAAGCAATGAAGTCCTCAAATATATTTTAAAACAATCAAGTAACAAGACAAAANACAGACATTAGATGGTCAGTTTAGCCGATATAAATTTTATTATCTTTGCTATCTTATACTATATTAAATTTTATTACTGTTTGATTCTAAACTTGTTTTCTTCACTAGAATTGAAACAAAATATTCTCAAAGCAATGAAGTCCTCAAATATATTTTAAAACAATCAAGTAACAAGACAAAAACCAATCTTTCATTCATTTTTCCAGACAAATATTAAGTGTTTAAGTCATATCATGAAATCATTATTCAATATCGTGAAATTATTCAAGGAAATAATTTAAGCTATTATATGTGAGTTAGCAATATTAGGATTAAAAGTTACGCCAATTGCAGAAACAATTGCCATGAAAGCGTAAAACAATGCTTCAATACACATTTGAATGAGACATATTCTTTTTTTTAACATTGTTCAGAAGTTAATTATTACCAAATTATACTTATTTATTATTGAATTTAAATCATCTTCCCACATTACACATTATTAGCTGTAAGTTAAGAAATAATAGGTATGATGTAAGCTTTTTTGTTCAAAATTTAACACAGCAAGCTAATGAAGCATGGAAACTGAGAGTCTCAGACGTTTCTTACTGAGGAACTTTATGCTTTTCAGTGAACTCTTTTTGTAGATTCTGTAAAATTTTTTGTTGTTTATCTTGCTTAGAACTTAGATCCTTGAATAGTTCATCATTACGTTTAACTTCAGATGATATGAACATAATTCTCTTCTCTACGTTTTGCTTTGCTTCTTCAATATCTTGAACAACTAGAGCAGGACCTGTCATTTTGTACACTTTATTTTCAGGTGTTAAGAACTCTAACTCCTCTTTGACCACTTTATTTTCAGATAACTGACCATCTAAGGTCTGTTTAGCCGACATAACTTTCTGCATGTCTTTCTGAATAACTTTCATCTTATCCAATTCTTGAGTCAATCGCTTTTGAAATTCTTCAGGGGAGCCCATTTTTTATAGAGTTATATTTTAAGTTAAGATAAAACTGGTTTTCAAAAATAATATTTAAGATACAGATGAAATTATTTCATACACCCAAACAATTTCAATTGTGGAAAGCAACGAGTCTCTGCTAAGGGAGCTAGCATGGCGAAGTATATATTCTAGCTTACTGCTTACTACTTCCAGGTAATAAAAATGGATATATTCTCAATGGATAGACAATTAGCTCAGATGTGAAATTTCAACACAAATACGTTTTCCTGCTTGAATAGATTAAACACGATCAGAACTACTACTTGCACTTTTACTCCGCGCAAAGTTTCGGTTTACATTTGATCATGGAAATTTTAGGTAAATTTTTTTTTTCTGTGAGTAATTTGCTTGCGCTTTCTTAACAAACTTGTTTTGCTCACAAGCTTGCTTATGTATGTGTAAAATTAATTTAATAAACGATCAGGTAACTTTATATTAATACATGATGTCTTAATTCTTATTCAACTCTTAAATCATTTATGTAATTGATTTTATATTTTCTAAAGTATACTTTATATTGAGATATTTGTAATAGCAATTAATATTGTAAAATTTTTTTATGAATAGAATAAATAAGAATTTCTCACTTTTTTGTAATCACTTTTACTGAGAGATATCTGGGTGAAATTAACTTTATAACTTAGTTAATATTCTTAGGTTTTTGTATAAATGATTTTTTGCTTGATTGAATGAGCTGCGACTAAAATAAACCTGATTGATATTTAATTTGAAATATAATGAATATATAATTTAGAAATCTTAATCTAGGTTAATTTTTTTTCTTTTTCTATTAAATACAATTTGACTATTAAATACAATTCTATTAAATAAAATTTTTTTTTTTTTTACCAAGTTGTTTATGAAACAAAAAAAAAATAATTAGTTAATGCTAATTATTTCAAAATAGCAATTAATGTGTATTTATTTACTTTTACATTGTTAAAACAAAACTTTAGGAGTAGAATAATGTTATTTTTTTTTCACATTGTAAAGAAGCTTTTAATGTACAATGGTTCTTAATTTCTTATATGTTTATTTCAATTTAATTCCTTTGAGAATATCATAAATTTTTTATGTTAATTTTGGTTACATATCAAATTTCAGTGCTTCGACTAAAACGTTTAAAGAAATTTGCGGACATTCTATCAGATGACAAAATTTTTATTCAACCTTAAATTTAATACAACTTCTGTAACTATAAACTGTGGAGATATTTCCATAATGACATCTGTTCATGCTCACTAAATTTGGCAAGGAACCAAAAGGATTTTAAATATTTGCAAAGATTTAGAAATAAATAATTTGGGGTTTTTCTAGCCATGCTTTGAGTTGGTCCTCTCATGGGATGTTATTTGTTTAGTTTCCAGAATTTGCCAAAACTTTGCTTAGATACAAATATGGTGATATTTTCAAGACTTAGTACCTTTTACATCTTATATAAAAAATATATTTAAAATGATGTTATCCTTTGTGAAAAGAAAAAAAAAATATTTTAAGGCTTAAATTAAAATTGGCTGACTTATAAGGGTGTTATGAAATTGTGTTTTACTGTTATTTGTACAGTTTTAAAATAAAATTATATAGGGAGCTGAATCTTTTGAAATTATATGGAAAGGGTCTGAGCCCCTTTAAATCCTATTGAGTCAGCACCTATACTTCCTTTTTAATTCTTATATTTTATAAGAAAGAGTTTCTCAAATCATTTAATCCTTTGCTTACAGTGCTTAGTATGATGAAACTAGTCATTCTGGTTCACCTGTTATACCAGCTGTAAGAAAAAGGTTAAATACTAGGGGTCTGTCCAGACATTTTGTGTAAGGTCCTGTTTTTGTAAAATTGTGAAAAAACTATTCATAATTTGAGAATATAAAATAAGCGTTAAGTCACATTTTTTCAACCAGGGTCCTGCTCTTGTGAATTTGTGCAAATTGGGTCCTGTTATTTCAAAAATTGCTAAAAACCTTTTCAAGAAGTTTTTAAATTGTAAATAGATACAACATTCTACTCAACAATTGCTGCTAGTAAATTAGACATGCAACACACAATTACTTGGTATTTAGCCTATACTGCTCAATGCAGAATATTTATTTTGGACGAATAATAAAAACAAAATCACTCAGAATTTTAATGAATTCAATTGACATATTTTAAATAACATAACTTAGTAATGTATCACTTTTAATGTGTTACACATTAAGTGAACTTAAACAATTCTTAAATTTATAATATTTTATTTAAAAAATTGCCAGAAATTAATTTATATTCACATAATATTCTATTAATTTATTTTATGAACAAATATAAATTGATCAATTATTTATTTACCAAAGAAAAATTTTTGATCTAATATTAATAAGAATGCGCTTACCTACGATGTGTAAAAATTTTTTTTTCTATAATAAATACTATATTTGGAATTTAAACTTAGGGAAACTTAGTTTGTTTCAAACCATCTTTCTTTTCCCCCCTGGAAGGGTTTATTTGATTAACAAAACAATAATGAAGATAAAAAAATTTGTGAAGGGTCCGTTAACGGACCCAAATTTCTTTTAAACGGACCCCTGAATACCATTTACTATTTTAAATTTTAATACTTGTCATATCATTGTTGATTATGTTTTTCTCATTTTACTCTTGACTAAGACATAGAATTAAGTAATTTGAAGCTATTAAATATTTTTTAAATGTTATTTAAACTTTTAAATTTAAGACTTATTTTTAATTACTTCCAAAACTATGCTAATCAATTTTTTGAGATAGTGTAAATCTTATTAATTGTTTTGCATTAAATTTTTTTGTTTATTTTGCAATATTTAATTATTTATTAGACTACATTTTATTTTTCAGGTGTGTTGATTATACGGTTATATTCACGGTTTTGAAGGTTTATAATTTTTGGCTACCGTAATGGCTGACCTTACCCGTGAATTGAAATTCACTGCAAGATTTATGAAAGAGGGACAATCCCTAGATATTTATGAATCTTGTGTTAAAGATTTCTTTAACAACATTCCACAAGAGAAGTTAAACCATGTATCTAGGTTTAGTGAAGTTAAACAATATGTTAATGGCTTTAATTCTGATAGTTCATTATTTGATGTATCAGTTATAATTATTTGTTCTAATGTTAAGAGAGATAGTGACTTGTCTAATTTTTGCTCTTACATTATGAGACAATGGTGCAAAGAAGCAAGCGAAAATGAGTATTTACATTGGTTGATACCCGATAGCTGTAATTTCACCTTAAATAATTATAACAACCAGTATAGCAATGCAAAAGCCTCAGATTTTTCTTTCGGCACCCTACCAACCATGAAAAATTTTGTTACACAATATGTGTTTACACAGAGGCAAAATATTTCAACTATTCTTTGCTCTTTTTCTCATTTGCAGCGTCACTTTTCACTTTATGTATCTAATCGACATAAGGATGAATGTGCTATTAATGGCGAAATGGGACACAAAATTTTAATTCATTATGATTCTCTCAATAGAATAATAGCCAACATGGATCCATCTAAAGAAGTAGCTGAAATATTTTTTGTCATGGAACATCCTCCTTTTTTGTATGTTAGTTACTCAAAAACTGAGCCAGAAGATGTAGATGGTGTTAATAAGTTTGCCCAAAGCAGAGTTTCAAAAGCCAAAGAACTTGAATATGGCTGTGGCAAGTTTGAGAGGACATTTTCATTGGGCTGTAGGTGTAACAAAACATTTCGCACCAGTAAGACGATAGGGCAAAGTTTGGTTTTGAGAATATCTGTTTCAGATAAATTTCAAACACGTTGGTTGATAGAGCAATTGATTCTCAGGTGTTCTGTGAAAACTGAAATTTGTTTTTCATCTTTAAATTCAGTTAAAATTAACTACACTGAGTTGGATGTTCTCAAAAAATTTCCAGCATTACCAAATAATGGAAGAACTGACATCGAAACTATCAATTTCGAATGTGAATATGCTTGGAAAGTTATTCATTCTCGAACACTGTCAGTTAAACATGAAATTGTATTGCGAAACCAACTATTTCCTAACTATGTTAAAACTTTAATGCAGTATCTGAAGTCGTGTGCTAGAGAAAAACATGATGCTGTCACTAAAGCGTTATTCTTCATAGCTGAGATGGTGGACAAGGGAATAATGTTTTCGTTTAAAGAAATATTTGAAAAGAAGTTTGAATATTTTTGTTCTTTCATAGAGTCGGTTCCTTTGCCTCCCGGAATGTGCTATGCTCGTCGAGTCCTGTTAACTCCTTCTAGAGTTCTCTTTCTTGAGCCGTATGAGCATTTTGATAACAGAGTTATCAGAAGATATGGTACTGAATACATGTTGAGAATTTCTGTTCAAGATGACAACTTTTCTAAGTTGACATTCGCCGTTTCACATAATTCTAAAAAGGAAGGAATAATGAAAGAAGTGGTTGGAAAAATTCTGGAAAACGGTTTAGGAATTGGTTCACGTAGATATTTTGTTCTAGCTTCATCGACCAGTCAACTTCGAGAGCACGGTCTATGGTTATATGCCAAAGATCCTGTTGGTAATACTGCACCGATTATTAGGGAGTGGATGGGGGATTTTAGTGGCATTAAAACTGTAGCCAAATATATGGCTAGAATGGGACAGTGTTTCTCCTCTACTGAAGAAGGTGTTCAGATAAGCTTGGACAGTGAAAATGAAATTGAATGCAAGGATATTAAAACCAAAGATGGTCGTTTTGTGTTTTCTGATGGAATTGGCATGATATCTACTACTGTAGCAAATGAGGTTTGTAAGCTCTCAATTATTGCTTCATAATTTGTATGTGAAATTGTTATTTTGGGCGTGAATCAAAAGCAGGGTGCATAGTGTTTTTAAGAAGTGCTTAAAGGTGCTTATTTTCGATTTTTGTTTTTTAAAAGCCCTTAAAGGTGCTTTTTTCATTGTGTATTTTTAAAAAGTGCTTAATTTTCCCTTTTTCAAAATGAGATTTTTCCTTTACCATGTTGATTTTAGCTGCGGATTATGCGAAAGGACGCAGTTCAAATTTTTCTGTTCAGCGTTTTCGCAATTCATTCAACACCAATCTATTTCGGCGTATTGTCAGTCCATAGCGTATGGAAATGCCATTCGTTTTATATGATTCAAAACTTCATGATTTTTAACAATTGTCAAAAACAATGCCAAAAGTTTTTTTTTGTTGATATAATGGTTGAAACAAGATAAAACCATCAATTATCAAAAACTTTCCAACCCTGCCCAATTATGATACTTTTTTAAAGTGCTTAAAAATATCTTTTGAGTGCTTAAAAGGTGCTTATTTTTTGTTAAATAATTTGGCTATGCACCCTGAAAATGCTGATTTAGTAAAATAAACATAAATTCTTATCTGTTCGTAAAAAGTGGACAAAGCTTAAAGTTTTAAATTAATGGTGGTCTGTTGGTTGGGGATCATCATGAAATAAATTATCAGTGCTCTCTCAAAACTAGCAATCAATGTAAAGAAATCAAAAGTCTTTTTTTACTTTTGGTTTAATGCTACTGTTAATGTTTTAGTCTTAAAATAGCACATTACATTGTAATTGTGTATTTTATACATTTTCTGTATTGCAATCTTTCATATCAATGCACTGATCCTAAAATATTTAACAAGTCCCAGATTCGATTTAGTCCCCACCCATAGTCTCATACGAATATGGACGAGTGATCAAAACCGGTTGAGTTGCTATCCATCTCCCACTTGCAGAGTTAGATAATATGGATGATAACCATGCAGAGTTCTATCGGCAGATATTCTTAAATTGTGTGGATTCTTTTTCAACCACACACGTTTCATATTAACACAATTTAAATATCCAACATTGTGATTCATATGATTTTAATATCAAACATCAATTTATGTGATTTAAAAGTTATACATAGCTATTTGTATTCAAACAATTTCTAAATTACGAATTAAATTAGATCTTTCCTTCTTCGTGTTTTTTCTTTATTAAAAAAATCATACTTTCACGCTAATTGCTATTGACAATGTAATTGTGAAGTAGTTTAAAAAAGAGTAAAGGTGAAAAATAAGTTATTTAGAATACAATTTATTTATTTTAATTATTTAATTAAACTACTTTAATTTATTTTATACTTAATTAAATTGAAGAACATTTTCGAAAAGTAATATGAAACTAGATTTTTTCCTATTCAAATTACCATTGATTGTAAATTATTTAGTTTTGTAAAAAAAAACGTAGAATCATTATGTAAACAAAATAAACACATGGATTCTGATAACTTTAGAAATACTAATTAGTAGGCGAAGGATCTATGTCTATCTGTGATCTGCCTATGTTACCACTTTGATTATTGAATTTACCTGGCATAGTGAATAAAAAAGAATTAAATATTAAGTATGCATTGTACTCTTTTTTTTTTCTATCAATCATATCTAAGCTAGCAAATACCACTAATGTTATCTTGAATATATATGAATAAATAATCTCATCTATAGTTAAATCTGAAACAAAGACAAACACTTAACCATTGAAAAAATTCTAACAGCTCTCCCAAAAACAATCTAATAAAAAATTCCGAATGAATTTTTGAATTGAGGGCTAAAGGTTGCTTTTGCAGCTACTGTCCGATTTCAAGACGATAGAATAAATTGTTCTGGAGTTATAAAAGAGACAGATAGACAAACTCTTCATATAATTATTATAGATTCATTTAAAAATTTTCTTAATTGTATAATTTCAGCTCTGTCTAAAATAAAATATTTACCTACGATTTGTTGTCTTATTTATATTGTAAAAGAGTTAATTTGTTGTTCTGTTTCTTTTAGATAAGATCAGCTCTGAAACAAAATATTGAGTTTTCTATTGGAGGATGTTTGTCCTATGAACCTTCTGCTTTTCAAATAAGATATAGAGGGTGCAAAGGAATGGTTGTTGAAAATCCTCGTTTAAAAGGAAAAATCATTGGAATTAGACCTAGCATGAAGAAGTTTGAGTGCAGTAATTCGAGTCAACTTGAAGTGGTTAAAACTAGTGCTGCCAGTAAGTTGCAAGTTTTTTTCTCCTTATCTTTAGGGAACATTCATTATTTTAATGCTTATGTATTTTTGCTATTTAGAAAAGAGAAGTTAGCATCAGGTCAGTAACCGTAAGCTTAGCTTTAAAATTTAATAATCTAAATTTTTTTTCTATATTTACGTTGAAAATTTCTTGACTTAACTTTTTTTTTCTATTGTTGTGTCGACAGCATTTTTAGTACTGCAGTTTGCATCGAAACCTACCATAAGTTGACTCCTTTATTCTAACAACAAGGGCTAATTAAAATTGTTTAATTTTTAGTAAAAAGAAAGTTTATAGTGTACTATACATACAGGCATAAATTTTAATACAATAAAATTGAGACCTTTTTAAAATTTAGCACTTAGCTGTTAAACACTTAGCTTGTATGGAATACATCACCAGGGGTTTGTTGTGACTTTTCACATCCTATCGTTTTGTGAAAAGTCCATGTTCATGAAATCATGAACTTAAAGTTTTGACCGTATTAATTCAGACCATATATATATATTTTTTTAATTGCAGAAACCAATGGTTGGTTCAGATTTTTTGTGTGAGTATTTTTTTTTTGGTGGGGGACACTTCCTAGCTCTTTTGTTTGCAAGATATAAAGCAATAAAAACAAAATACCTATATTGGTTTTAAATTTATTCCCCCAAGTTTATATTTTTCTTTAATGTTTTTTATATTACTTTATGACATGGCATCATCCCATTGTCCATAAATTTAGCTAATATTTTGAGTAAGGAACTTATAAAGGTTTCTTTTTGGTGCTCAACTGACAGAATTGTACCAAATAATTTATCTTTGAACTGAATTTTATTTTTTTTTACCTCAGGAAGGATTTTTTTAAACTAAACATCTGATAACCATAGTAGAGAAAATGGGCATACCAAAAGAAACCTTCTTAGACCTGCAAAATAGCATTATGTTTGACTTACATTTAACTCTTTGTTAGATGAGAGATATGTGCAGTTTTTCTTCTTATTTGTTACCTAATTACTAATTTCCCCTGCAGTTCAATGCTGATAACCGAGTGCCAATTGTAAATCGTGAAAAGGTACCACTTTCCAGTTCTTGTGACTGCAATAAATTTGGAAAAAAAAAACTACAACCTAGTTTTGTAAATTAAAACCTCTAATTTATCCAATATTTGTCTTAATTGTTTTTTTTTTTATATGAGTTATAGCATGCCATTACCTTATTGTCTACAAAATTTAGCAAGCATTTTGACTAAGGAACTGAAAAAGGTTTTGGTGTAGTGCTTGTATGCAAATTATTTTCCTTTGCTTCTCATTTTATCAAATCATTCTGACTTTTATAATGAATGAAAGCTTTTCTTTTTACATTAGTATAACAGTTATTCTTTTTTTCTTTTCTTAGGAAGGCTTTTTTTGAATAAACATCTGATAACCATATTAGAGCAAATGGGTGTACCAAAGGAAACTTTCTTAGATCTTCAAAGTAACATGATGTTAAATTTAATTGATTCTTTGTTAGATGAGAGACATGCAGTTTCTCTTCTTAATTGCTACCTTAATACAAATTTCCCCTTCACTTCAATGCTGGCAGCTGGATTTTCTCTGACCAATGAACCTTTTTTTCGCTCTTTAATTCTTGCCTTCTTCAAAGCTGCAGTGGGTAAGGAAAGATTACATGGCATTTCTTGGATTAAGTATAAATGACTATATACTTTCTGTATACTGTAGTGAAATTTTATTGAAATGAATTTATTAACTGTATTTTCTGCAACTAATATTTTATGTTACACAATGCAAAAAATTTGCATTGAAGAAATTTTTTTCTTCCTGTTTGATGCTTATTTAGCATGCAAAAAGGATCTTTCTTTTTTTCTAATTTTTTTTCCTTACAATACTTTTTCTATTTAAAATAAGCATTCAGTTTAAAATTTAAATTTTGGTAAGTTAGCTATAGTTTTTAGTAAAAAGTACAGGAAAAAATAAATTGTATAATTTAATTTTGATTTTAAATTTCTTTAAAACATTTTTTACATTCTTCTTTAGACAATATTTTTATTAGATGGTTACTGTTAAGAAATATTTTGTTATATATTTATATATATTTTTTATTTAGTTTTTCAAAATTAATTTTAGAATTTTTTTACTGTATATAAATCATTTTCAAACTGTTCCTTGTTCTATATTTCTTTTGAACAGGTTTTGATGAAAGAGAAAAATTTTTTAAACCCAAATAAAAGAGAGAAAATCAAAATAATAATAAAAAAAAAAAAAATNATGCCCTGGACAGAGGCAGCTTTAATTTGACTGGTTTTAATAAAATTAATTCTTAAAAAAAAAAAAAAGAAGCTAGATGCCAGAAGATTTAAGTTTTTGAATTTAAGAACCTTCAATTAGTACCTTGACATTTTCAAATTAGGTTATAATTTTGGTGTTTTTTTGAAGTTAATTTAAATTAGTTTGAAAGATGCGTATAAAGTTTCTTCTACTGATTTCGTAATTTTTCCAAATAATTTTTCAAAGGAAGGGGTGGCAAATTGATTATTTTATAGAAGATATATCACTATCATTAATTCTGTAATAAATGACATTATATGCTTTAAAAAGGGCTACTTATTTTTGCATTTATTAATCACTATTTTTTTTCTCTTTTCATTCTTTCAATCACTATTTCTTTTTCATTTCTTTCCAGCAAACTTACGTTCCAGTATGCGCGTTGCTGTTCCGGAAAAATATGGTAGAAATTTATTGGGTGTACTTGATGAAACTAAAACTCTAAAGTATGGTGAAGTTTTCATTCAGTACAGTGAAAGTACAAGTTTACAAAATTCTTCTTTTAAAATACTATCAGGTTAGTAAGTGCTAAGTGCATTTCTAAAAATAAATGTGTATTTAAAATGATCATATTCTGAATTCGCTTATGGATCTTTCATCAAAGTAAATTAAAAATTATTAATTTAAGTCCTTGATTATTTAACCGCTTAATCCTTTCACTCAAAGCAAAACAATAATTTTATACTATTTTGCTGTCAAGAGTTACCTGGGCTTTTAGTTTTCACAAAACTGTGGCTTTTTTGCACATTTATATTTTCCATCATATTCATAATTAGTCTAGAACAGTGTTCCCCAAACCCCGGTCCGCGGACCGGTACCGGTCCGTGGATCAAATGGTACCGGGCTGCCCATTTCATTGAAATTAAATTTACACCCCAAATTAAAAATATCTGTGTTCCATTAAAGTTTTATTAATTTTTAAAAAAGGGACCCCAAAAGGCACTGACATAAATTTTTGTAATGTATCATTGTCTCCGATTACCCCCAGATGGAACCGTCTCATTGCAAAGAAACAAGCTTAGGGTTCTCATTGATTTAACGTTCTAGTAAGTTAAAATGCTAAATCCCATTATATTTATATTTTGGTGTAACCGTATTTTGTTTTGAAGGCATGTTTAAGTACAATTAAATTAAAATTAATAAATCAAAATGATCTAAAATATAAACAATCAACGCCCCCCCCCCAGCGGGCCGCTGTAAAATTATCAAACGCTGACAGGTCCACAGTGATAAAAAGGTTGGGGAACACTGGTCTAGAAGGCACTGTCTAAAAATAGGCAAAACTTAATAACTCATATAAATTGGCAATAGTTATGGAAATGGCATATTATTTGCTAAAAAGTGTAATTAAAGAGAGCCTTCAAATAACTGCTTTATTTTGTGTTTATTAAAAAAAGAAATTTTGATATCCACTTAATTCTATAATTGTGTATTTAAGTTAATAATATCAGAATTTTTTTTTTAATTCACTATAATTTGAAATTAATGTTCAATTACTAAAAATAATAGAGCGAGCTGTTTTAGCAAAATATAATAATTATTGCTGTAAATGTTTTACATAATTTTATATTTTATCAAGAAAATGTGCATCGAATTGGGCAAACAGTTAATGAATTATAAATTTTCAAAAATATGTATTTTTAATTCATTTCCTTCAATTGGTATTTCAGTGACTTGTTCAAATTTTGTATATTGTTATTTAAAATTATGTAATTTAAAATCATGTAGAAATTAGCATATGTTATTATTTGAAATTTTTTCAATGACTGTAAAATAAAGTAAGAAAAATGAATAATCTTTAAAAAAAATTCTTTTTTGCTTGAAATTATCTTTGGATAAAACGAGTTTTATAATTGTGTTTAGAAACTTTCCAATTTTTTATTTTTATTTTCAGAGCTGTAGCTAAATATGCAAAAATTGAAATTAACATTAAAGAGTTTTTTGCTCTCCTGGTTGTAATATTGGGATCATATCTTGTGGCTACTCACATTATATTTTAATGGTCAGAAGTTATTCCGAGAAAAAATTTTGATTTTGTAAATTATTTAATAGTTAACTCTAAATAGCGTAAAGTGAACTCTTTGGTTTAATAAGGAAAAGTGGAACTTAATAAGAGAAAATCTGATCTATTTCAATAGATTAGATAACGTTATCAGGGTTTATATATTTGTTTTAAATGAAAACATTTATTTAAAAAAAAATCACTTTGTTTCTAGGTCCTGTAATTGTAACCAAAAACCCTTGCCTTCACCCTGGCGATGTAAGAAAGTTAAAAGCTGTTGATGTTCCAAAGTTACATCACATTAAAGATTGTATTGTTTTTCCATCCCGTGGCACAAGGCCACATCCTGATGAAATGGCAGGTAATATTTTTATAATATGTTTTGATTTTTTAAACAGTTTAAATATTTTCTTCTGAGTGTTAGTGTAACCTGTAGATCATGCTAATAATGTGAAAAATTGAAAAAGGCGTGTATTTAAAATTCTATTTTTCAGAAATTATTCGACCTATTTCGGCCTTATTTTGCCATTTAAAATTGACTTCTTTAAAATGATGTAAAAAATTATATAAAATGCAAATTTGTTTAAATTTTAAAGTTAATTTTTGCATGGAATTATATTTAGATAAACAAATTTTATAATTGCATGCAAAAAAGTTTAGAATTCACTTGAAAAATTCATGAAAAATATTCCTGAAAATTTTGAAGTACGCAAAAAGTAAAATTAACATTAAGAGGTCCAACTGCTCTCCTGACTAAAATTAGGGGTCCATATTTCCCAGATTGTGGGTACTCCTTATTTTTTGAGAGTTAGAAATCCGAATTGGTCGTCGAAAAGATATATTTATTCAGAGAAAGTAGTTTTGTAACTTAAAATATCATCTGCTTTAATTAATTAGGATATTTTATGTCTCTATCTTAAACCATTAAGAATGAGTCTTAGAATGGGAAGTTCTGATCATTAAATCAAGAGTTATTCAGAGTGGTCTGCTTATTTTTTGAACACTGTGCTTGTACCCTTTAATTATGTCATAAGCATTCTTTATATTTAGACCATAAAAAGTGATACATATATAAAAACACTTTGTGAAAAAAGTGATAGTACATATTACTTTTTATCACCTACCATTTTGCTTTTGAAACATCATAGTGCTTTGACATCAGATGCAAATATAAGTATGCATCACTGTCTGCGGTCAGTGTGCGGGTGGGTGACCACTTGGATCAGTCTGCGTAGTGGCCGAGGGTTTGCGGTATTGGTCCTCGTTAAACTATTCTACCGTAAATTGCTCGACTTCGCATGCTGGTCGTTGGGCTACCGAAGCGGGGATGCCATTCCCTCTGAAGAGGATCAAAATTGTGATGGCATGTCTTCGGATCATCCTCAGGGATGTTTCCCAGACCGTCACCAATTGAGCCCATTGTGCAGCTCTAGTGCGACGTAAATGAACAACAAGAATGAGCAAATATAAGTATTTATATTATTAATTTATTATGGTCATAAAATAGCTTCTTTCTGCTAAATAAATGCAATTATTGAAAAGCTTTCGCTGTCTCTTTTTCGTTTTGAGAATATGCACTGTTTTTTTTTTAAATGATGCTAGTCACAAATGGGTTAATAGGAAAAGGTTATAACTATGCATTACATTTAATGAAACTAGACTGTTTTCATTTATACACTTTAACAATAATTTAAGTTGCATTTTTTTGTTTTGCCGAAGTAACTCTTAGGAGAAGGTTTGCTTTATATCAATTACATTAATTGCTTATACAAATGCTTTCAATTTTGAATTAAAATTTATTGTGTGGTGCCAAAAGAAATTAAAGAAAATTAATTCTCCCATGCTTTGAATAATAAGTGTAAGATGTTTTGATAACGAAAAAAATAAATAAATTAAATTAAATAAAAGAGAAACCTTCTCTAAACCTTCTTCAATTCTCTGCAATATCAAAATTTTCAGTTTCTCAAGTAGCTTGTATCTTATTTTTTTCTCATTGGGTTGTATTATACATAATTTTTTAACGCTTATTATATTGTATTACAGTTTTTATGTTTTATTTTTGATGAATATACTATAGTGAACTTGGTTTATAGTGAATTCCCGGATATAGTGAACGAAATGTTCGGTCCCGTGCCTTGCTATACCCGTATTATGTTATTTTTTGTGGATATAGTGAACCAAAGAAGTGATGAAGTTGGATATAATGAACTTTTTTCTGTCTTCGACTGATTTTTTTCTTCATTTTTTTGTAATAATTTTGAAATTTCTACTTCAAAATAAATACATATACCGATTTTTAAAACCATCTATAGTGGAGAAGGTAGCAATAAGCACTTTTTTCTTGTTTGCTTCTTTTATCTTACTTTCCCATCCCTAAACAAATCAAGTAGATGTTTCCAACCCAGGCAGATGATGCACCTGTAAGGTGCCAGTGGGATCAATATGCATTTTCTATCAGAGGGAATGAGTAATTATTCATTATTGGTCAAAGAGTTGGACACTAATATGTGTTGATAAGGCCCTCATTTCAACTCCTTTTTGCTCTCAGTGCAGTTAAAAAGGCCTGCAAACAAGTGTCTCAAATTTAACTATGTTGAGCAGTAAACATTATATGTTCTCCATTGATGATAAAATGGGCATAAGCAGAAAAATTGAAAATGGATGTAATCAAGCTGATATTTGTAGGGAATATAAACTATCCAAATCTACAGTTCGTAACATATGAAAAAATAAGCAATTAACAATTTCTGCTCATGAAAAAAATTTAAATCGCAGAAAAAAGTTGAGATCACAAGGATATTGAAGGTCAACAATCTTCCAGTATCTAGACAAATGTCGATGAATTTTCTAAGCGATTTTATGAGATTACTTTTATGTGCTCGAATGGCAGGTTAGACAAGTTTAAAAATTGGGCTAACAGAAATTCAGGAAAAATTATCTGAGAGTTGGGAAATGTTTCCATATCTGATGTTGAGGACTGCTCAACAGCTAAAGATTACTAATTTCTTTTTTTGTACGCAGGACGAAGAGTAATAGAAAATAATAAATTTTTTGCTACTACATAATATTTTTCTGTCATTTATTTGAATAACGTGTAATAAAAGGGAGGAATTTGGGAACCATTAGTTAAATTGCCCACATAACGGATATAGTGAACTCCCGGTTATAGTGAACCAAAATTTCGGTCCCTTGAAGGTTCACTATAGCGGGGTTTGACTGTATTAATTATATAGCAGTATAACAGCTATTAAAAACTTTTTTATCATAATTGATAAAGTTCTTTGTAAATCTTAGGCTCAGATCTGGATGGAGATGAATATGTTGCTCTTTGGTATGAACCTTTAGTGTTTCAGAGAAACAATTTTTCACCAATGATTTACCCATCATATGAAGAAAATACCAAGCCTAGAGAATTTACAGTAAATATATTTAGACTTTTTATTTTATTTTAGAATGTATTTGATTAATATTTGGAAATATATATTTTTTAATAACCATTTTATCTTGCAAATTGTTTTATAAAACTTCATATTTTCCCTTTTTTTTTTTGTTTTTTTTTTGTTTTATAGAATTATGTATTCATTATGTTTAAATGTTTTTTTTTTTTTACATCACAAAAGTTTTTTATAGTGTTTTAATAAGTGCTAATGTGCATTGCTTGGACAGAAAAAAGATTTTGTGAGAATAAGATACTGTTTATATATAGAAATGATAAAAATAAAGATGTTTTTTCCCTTCATCAATCAATTCAATAATTTCAATTAACGTTAAAAGGATTTGCAAACATCAGTATGTATGAAATGTGCTTTTTTTAAAGCATTTGTGGCTAAATTTTCTTGGACTTTCATCAATATCACTTTTCATTTTTTCTTGCATTGTATTGGAACTTAAATATTAAAAAAAAATGGATAAGTAGAAAATATAATTAATAAAAACATTTTAAATTATACTTTTGTTTGAAATAAGTGTGCAATTTTTTTTCTGATTAACAAAAGCTGATAAAAAATCAAAACTGTTTTAAGAATAAAGCATTTTCTAATTGAATGAAAAAAATTTTTAAATCCTATTCCTCGCACCATTTTTATTATGATTTTGGAATTTGCCTCTTGTTTTTTTATTCAATAACTAATTATCTAATTTAGTAATTTAAAAATAATTATAATTAAAAAAATATAATGTTAAAATTTAATAATTAGTTATAATTATTTTAAAATTATTAATTATAACTAATTATTAATTTTAAAATATTATTTTAAAAGTATTTTTACTAATCCTTTTGAATGTATGCTTATGTTAATAAATCCTGTAATTCAAAATTAATATGACTTATTTCTCACCTAAGTAAAGATATATTTTTCTCAGACGTTATTTTATATACATGTACAGTACACAAAAGTAAAAGTTGAATACACAAATAACTTTTGATCTAATAATCAGTCTGGAAAATGTAATCTCAATAGTTTAGACAGAGAAGCTATCAAAAATTTGTACCCCTTAGTTTTAATTTCCTTTTTTGCTTATTTCATAATATCGATAAACTTGTTAAGTGTTTCAAAAATTGGTGCACATAATTATATAATTTATTTACATTAAAAGATAATTCTATGTAGATAGTAATTTTTGAATACTTTATTATTTTTTGTTTTGTAATAGTTGAAATTTTTTTTTCTTGAAAAGCGACATTTGAAAATTTTTACATCGTTTTAAAGCATGTTAGTATAAGCTTCAAAACATAATATTTGACTGAATTAGGTCAATTGTTCGTGAGAAATATTTTTATCATATTTGACTGAATTAGGTCAATTGTTCGTGAGAAATATTTTTATCACACATTTCTTAAAATTTATTAACGCAAAAATTATTCGACTGATTAAGATAGAGTCCTAATGCCTTTAAATACAATCATTGAATCGAAATTTATTCAGGGGGTATACTTTTATTTTGCACACAGTTATTTTGTACGCAGTTCAGAACAATTCACTTGATTGCTGTAAATAATTTCTTACTTTTAAAGGTGTTTCTGAATGCAATCTATCCATACAGTAAATTTTTCTTTTATAGGTTTCCGACATGATAGAATTTTTCTGCCATTACATTCAAAATGACTGCATCGGTTCTTTTGCTCATGCGCATCTTGTTTGGGCTGATAAACTCGAGAGAGGAATTTTTTCAAACAAATGTATGCAGATAGCTAAACGTTACCCCTATGTTTTGGATTTTGCTAAGCATGGCACTACTAAATATTTGAAGAAATCAGAGCGCCCCGATCAATACCCTGATTTTATGCAAAAAGGACTCAACGGTAATAGCTACCACTCTAAAAGAGCACTAGGATCACTGTACCGTGCTTCTAGAGTATTGGATGCTTGTTCCAGTAAAATAAATTTGGCAGCTGAATCTTTTTCATTTGATCCAGATTTAGAGTACCCAGGATGGGAGAAATATAAGGACTCTGCCACTGAGCATAAAGAAAAGTATTCGACTATGGTAATGGCAATTTTAAACAAGTACTCGCTTCAGAGCGAATCAGATGCCTTTTCTGGTTTTGTTGAGCTGGAAGTGAGTAAAAAATGGCGCCAAGAGAGCACAAATGTGATTAAAGTTGTTAAGTGCTACATAGATAGCATCATGCATGATTTTAGAGGTAAATTTTTTCAAGATTTGGAAGATGAGATATCCCAACTTGAGTTGGATAAAAGTGAGAAACAGCATATAAAATATCAAAGAGCATCTGCATGGTACATGTGTTCCTATGGAACAAAATCAGAAAAAATTCTAAGCTTTCCTTGGATTTTAAGTGATATATTAGTGGAGATCAAATCTTTAAAAAATAACACATTACCACACAATAATTTTCTTCAAGATATTGATTCTGACATACAGCAATGCCTGTCATCTGGCATTTTAACCGTCAGTAGTATATCTGATAATACTTGTTATTGTAAGAATGTTCTTCAAGCTGTAGTAACTAACTGGCTATCTACATCTGGGCTTAACATTTGGTCCGAAGATAACCGGCATACTTGCAAAGAATGCAGCCGGAGAGTACTGACCTATTATATGACAGACAGTAAAGAATCTTGTTGTAGTGTAACTGAAAGAGACATGTGTTCTTGTAATAAGTCTTGTTCTCCTATCAAACTTATTCTCAAGTTTTTAAAGTTCTTTGTAAAGAAAACAAAGGAATCTCTTGGTAAGTGCGTTGAGGACTGTGATGGTTTCATACCGAGGAATCTTCAAGAGTTAGCTTTGCAAACTTTGGCCTACGTTGCAATTACCCGTGACATAAAATATCTTGGCTTGCCATTTGAGACTTCGAACTGCAGTAAAAACTTCATTGCAGATGCTGTTGCTGGAAATATGTTTGAAGAAGAAGGTGATCCCATTAAAATTCCTGTAAATACCACTGAATTGAAAGAGCTTATAGAAGAGCACTTAGAGGACATTAAGGCTTATTTGAAGAAAAATTCTGGTGTTAAGTTTTTGGTTTTGCGTCCAGAAAAAGACATTCACGATAAAAATTGCTTAATTGTGAATTCTGTTGGAAAGAGTTTTGAGCGATGGAACCTCGAAGCAATTTTATTGGATCCCGATTTTACTAATGTTCTGAAAAAGGCTCTAAAGCCCTTGCCTATTATTAATTAATGTATTTTTTAAAAATATAATGAATTAATTAATGTATTTATTTAAAATATATTTTTTAAAAAAAATTTCTGGCCTAACATGCTTTTTAAATATAGGCTGTTCTGCAATCACTGACCTTAATATTAAATACTATTAGAATCTTAGTTGTAAATTAATGTTAATGCTGTAGCTGAATATATGTTGAAGAAAAAGGTAACTATTAAAATACCTTAAATACCGTTGAGTTGCTTATAGAAAAACACTTAGAGGATGAAAAATGAGCAACTACTAAAGAAAGAATGATTTTTAAAATAGTGAAATCTGTTTGATTGCCTGATGAGACATAGTGGGGCTTCTAATCATGGCATTTCAACTTATCTCTATTTTTGTTGGCAATAAAACAGGTATTGCTGTATTTTATCTTGGCTTTCACTACAGTGATTTTTTAGATTTTAATACTCAAATACGTTTAATATCATTAAACAAAGTTTTTCCATTCCATGTCAGTTTATTCAGCCATTGAATCCAACAGAAATTAGTACACCTATGGAATTATCAATACTGATTTCAAAAGTCTCCTTAATATTGGAATTAGTAAAAGGGAGTAAAAGTTGTTAGCTTTTATACTTTTGCTAAAATGGCTCTCTAGCCCCCATTTCGATTCACGCACTAAGCTCTATTAATACATGTAACTCCTCTTAAATCTGTCCTGTAAATATAGTTTTTATTTTGTTTTGTGCAGAATAAAGTAATCTAAACATAGTTTTATATGAATTTCATAGTTTTATATAAATTTTATATAAATTGAAGCTTATTGATTTTTACCCCTTGACTAATATTAAATATCATTGATATTTTTGAAATCAGCAACAAAAATTGTGTAAGCGAAATTTTTTTATTTAATTATGAGATGAAGGATGCCATTTCTGGAAATTTTGGTATGGTTTTATTTTAAATAACTGATATATTAAAGGCTGTGATTATATAGCACTTTATTCTTAATTTATAAATTTTTTTAAAATATTATTTTACTAAGGCTATTATTTTCCTCGATTTATACTTCCCCTCTACTTAATATTGACACAAATAATTTGATTAGTGGCTACA
Source organism: Parasteatoda tepidariorum (assembly GCF_043381705.1). NCBI lineage: Eukaryota > Metazoa > Arthropoda > Arachnida > Araneae > Theridiidae > Parasteatoda > Parasteatoda tepidariorum. The sequence goes on along the minus strand of NC_092209.1, from coordinate 25,328,595 downwards.
TTGTTATCTGTTTTTATTTAAATAATATTTTGCTACGCATTTTCTTAATTTTATATCCTCTTTCTCTACCAATTTTGTAACATGAGACAGTTCCAGCAATAAAAAATAGATAATTATATACTCAAAATAATTTTAAATAATACTGTAATTAAATCTAAAAACGGAATCATATTTATAATTTTTTAATCTATAGTAAAATTTTCATGCTTTTTTCTTCAATGGACTTAATGCTAGTTGGGAAAACCAGTATTCATTATATTAGTCTGGTTTAACTATGTGTTATACACAATTTTAAAAAAAATAAATGCGTGAAACTTTTTGTTTGAACAAATATCACTGTTTAGGTGGTAAGTTACTTTTGTAATATTACATAGTTTATAATTATTTTGTATTTTTAATACAAGTATTATTAAGTGAGTTTTTTGTGATAATCTCATTAAGAATTAACTTATTTTACACATATTTATGTGAAGTCCGCGACTTCTATGTTTTAAATTTTAGTCAAATTGAGTTTTGTTTATCTAGTTTTACCCAGTCTTGAAATTATAAATATTATTCTATCCTATTTATTGTTTTTAAAAATGTTATTTTTGATGTTTTCTTTTTTCTTCTGCTAAAGAAAAACACGTGGTTCATTGTTCCAATTGATCAATGTAGTGTTATTTATTATGAAGTGATCATATTCATTGTACTCTTATTAATTGTTTTATAAAATGTTCATAGCTATTTAAATAGCCAATTCAACAAAAATCTTTTTTTTTCTTCCCCTTATCAAAGTTTTCTTCAAATTTTTATGATAAATTAATTTTTTTAATTCATAACTGAATTTTTCAAACATAAAAAAGAAAAGCTTTAATGAATTATTTATCTTTCTCTATTTTTTTAGTGCATTTGTGTATTTAAAAATTGAAGTATGTGATATAGAGAATTGAAAAAACTTCTTACTGAAGAAAAAAAGAGAAATTTTTAAATGGATTCGTATTATGTGAAAGTTTAAGATTGTAATTGACAACACTAGGGAATTCTTTTTTTTTGGGGGGGGGAGGATAGGGAGAGTCAAACTAAGCATATTATTAACCATCTTCTTTTAATATTATTTTGATTTCGTTATGAATTTCCAATTTCAAAGAGATCATCTTCATCTCAGACCAGCTACTAAATTTGAAGTTACTTTAACCACTTTAATGAATAAATAATTCAGGAACTGATATAAAATTCCGTTTTTGTTCTAACTATCTCATGATAAGCAATTTAAATGTCAGCAAAATATCTGAGATCATTAGTTTTTAATTATCTTTATATGGTTTTTCCTTTATAGATATTTTACAAAAAGCATAGACATATTATTGTTTCAGGAAAGGAATTATTGCAAAAATGAGCAACCATTGGACCTGTTGGAGTTTGTTTTTAACAATCACATATTATGTTAAAGGCCTAGAATTAATTTTATTTAACATAGTTATAGGTGCTAAGGGTTTTTTACATCCTTATAAATATCATGTTTAGTTTATACAAATGATCTTAGCATGATTTTAATAAGGTATTAAAATATTAAGAGCTGTTTTTATGAAAAATAATGTACTATAATGGAGATATTTAAAAATTACAGATAATTGTGTTTGAAAATTATGTTTATAATGTTATTTTAATGATTACTTGTTAAGTTTTATTCATGAAACAAAACATATTAAATATCTTATTAGTTAAACGGTATTTTTAAGTTTTGCAATTTTGTTTTATACAATTCGACAAGCTGAACAAAATAAATATTTTTCTCAAGTTTTAAATTTTAATACATCAGCTGTACTTTATTTAAAGAAAGTTTCTTTTTTTTTGAGCAAGTCTTTTGACTTCAAATTTGTTACTATATTTCTTCCCAAAATAGATATCTTCCAATTTTCAACATATTAAAGAAAGTTTGTCCCTTTATCTTTTATTTTATTTTTAAGGTGGCACTAAATAGTTGTTTATTGATTTTCCCCAGTTGTGGTTACCCCTTCCTCCCGTCTGCTCCAGTACAAAGAGCTTAAAATCTTTAAAATAGTTTTTCAATTAGTTTTTGATATCTAATCAATCATAGGGCTAGCTGTCCATATACGACTCATGAAGATTTTTGGAATAGTTAGCTTTTTAGTAAAATATATTTACCACAAGTGTAAGAGCTTAGTTAAAAAAAAAAGATTAATAATTCCTAGTAATATTCATTTAAAAGTTCATTTAAATCTGTCATACATTTCTATTCCCTTGTCCCCTATCTATATTTTCTTCTTGTTTTTGAACTATTCTGGCTAATATATATTCAACTTACCTACAACCTCTCTTTTCATGCATAATATAAAGATTAATTTAACTACAGGTTTGGCACTTATCTATGGATTTTCAAATTTCTGCTTTTTATTTATTGTTCATACTTAAAATTCCCTATGAGTACCTCTCAAAAATTAATTTATAATACATTTAGAAGGATTGTATTATCATACATTTATACTCTTTCCATTCCATCTATAATATAGTTGTTGCTGCTAAATTTATTTTATTATAATCTAAATTTCCAAAAAAGAAGGAAATAAGAAACAGTTAATTACCTATTTAATTACTAAATAATAAAAATATTCATGAACTGATTAGGGGTCGTTCAAAAAGTACATACACAAAAATGGAGAAATTTTAACCCCGTCCTTCCCCTTCGTACATTACCGTACATAAGGTCTTACCCCCCCCCCCCGTTAGAGTACGTACATTTTATTAGTCTACCCACCTTTTTCAGAAAAATTATATACTTATACTTATAACTTACTAATTATATACTTAAATTATACTTATTTCATAAAAATTTACGTACTTTGTATAATATCACCCCCCCTCCCCATCGTACAAAACAGCAAATCCCCTCCCCCCTTTGGGATGTACGTACTTTTTGAACGGCCCCTTTCCTCTTAAGTTACGAAATAATCCTTTAAGTATTGCTTTGAGAAATTTAAAAAACTGAAAGTGCCTCTTCCATTATTGTAGGGAAATGTATATGGGCTAGTTGTAATAGTATTTTTTAAAATCTCATTAATGATGTTTTAATTGTTAGTTCATTGGATAAATATGATATGTATGAAACAGTAATATTTATGTTGTAATTATGTTCATTTTGTTTTGAAAACATAAATTTATTAAAGGTTTATTTTCTGTGTTTTATTTTAAGGATGAAATGGTTTTTATTTATATGAAATGTTTATTGAATCAAGCTTTTGTTTCAGAGATATTATAATTTGCTTTGTTTTACATGCCTTAGTCGAATATTTCAATTTGATACCTGCATGCGTGGGTAAAGCGTGGTGCTTGTTTATGCTATGTTGCAGCAACCATTCACGTTTGTCACACACGCGTGACGTAGCTTGCAGATGTCTAATTATATCTGATCCAAAAACTGATTCAGTGGGACAATAAATCAACAAATCTCATAACTGTAGCGTGACGCCAAGCACAACCACGTGATTAGACTCAACCATGTGATTTCAACAGATTAAGGGGCGATTGTATGTGTGAAAAGAACAGATCTGAAATATTTTAAATCGAAAGTTGTGATTAGAGAATGAATCAAGTGTGAACTTGATTCATTCTCTACAAAGTCTACGGGAAAAAGAAACAATAAAGTAATAAAAAAGGCCTGTTAAAAATATTTAAGGTTTTATTTTCATCGAAAATCCGAAGCCTAGAAAATACTCTTTTAAAAAATTCTTGATTGATAAAACTGCGACAATGATGTGTCTTGAACAACTTTGTGATGACGTTTATATATATATATTTAAAACTGTTTATTAACCATGCAGTTTATGTTTTAATTAAGATTTCCTTTGCGAAGATAAATTAAATTTTTTTCTTCGTAAAGGCGTTTTTTCCTGCAAAATATGAAGGGAAGCATTGTGAGATAAAATATTTGACGAGAAGGCCTTAGTATGGTGGTTAGAGAATCGAACTCTGGTCCGGAGAGGCCGGGGTTCGATTTTTGACTTCGTTAAAAGACTCATTGAGTACACGTGCTCTTAAAATCTGTGGAGGGTCACGGAGCAGTACCATGGGTACAGGGATATGGAGAATACTTCCCCATCAGATCTATGTCAAAATCGAGGAAGTGGTCTCACGAGTGAGTGGTGCTGCCATCTATCCGTGGGGTTCTGAGCTGAGACGTACTTTTACCCTTGTGGTTCTTTTTTGTCAAACGAAAGACGTACTTTCCGAACTTAGTTAGCACAAAGGCCAATGGTTAACGAGCTTGGCTTGTCCAAGTGTCATTAGAAACAACAACAATACTTGATGAGGTGGCATCTCGTTTCATCGGTTTTGGAACAGTTTGCTTATTTAATTTTTGAAAATTCTTCCGTGAATATTGACATTATTTTTCAATAATATGTGTATTTTTATGGTAATTGTTACTTTTTTTTTTATAAAATGAAATAACATGAAAATACGTTTTTGTTATGCATCAAAGAACTTTATTAGAATTTCAAAATCTGTTGATTTAGGCCTATTTTAGACCATCACGCAAAATATATATGTAATATTTGAAGATATAGTTAACAGTCTGAAAATGAAAGCATGAAAAGATAGCTGAGCTTATACATGGTAAAATCATATCCCTATGATATACATTATATAGTTAAAAATATTCCTGCAAATTAGTTGAGTTAAAACTGATACACAGGTTCCGAGAAATTACGAAAGTAAAATATATTTTTAATAATATTTCTTAATTTCAGAAAAAGTTCATTTTAGCTGTATGTGCTTTGAATTAAGTATACAATTTAACTAAGAGCAAGTAACTCGTCAGAAATGCGCATTGTAAACAAAACAAACAATAGGAAAGTGAACGTTGATATTTTGAAGAAAATCTTAGTTTGAAAAAATGCATACAGCTCAAAATGCGTGATTTAAAAAAAATGAACATTTGATTACGTTTATTAAACTACTGTTAGGACTAATGTGGTTTAATAAAAATTACTAGATAATAATGGTTAGTCGTAGTGTTTAGTGAAAATGAAGCGGTATTTAAAGAGTAACATAGATGTTAAAAATGTGGGTTTAATTTTGAACAGAAGGAGTTGTGTGTCATAACAGTATTCTTTTTTTCTAAACATACAATGTGAGCAGCATCTATTTTCTTCAAACTGTTTCCATAAAAGTTAAATTTGAGCTCTGTCCATTTTCTTTAAACACGCATTTCAGATTACGTTTGTTATCTTAAACACGTATTTTAAGTTTTTTTTTATTATTATTTCAAGCTAACACCATTTTTTAAACGTTTTTTTTTTTTAAGTTATGTCCACTTTCTTAAATTTGAATTTGGTCCAATTCCACAAATGTGCATATATAGTAAGCTAGCTATGTTGATTTCTTTTTAACCCTTTGCGCAATAACAAATGTCGATTGGAAATTTTAGTGAGGCAGAGCATTAGCAAGTTAAACTTTAGACTGTATGGATGGTTGACTGTGTAAAGCTATGGACAGATGGCGCTGGGGATAAAAATTCGTCATAAGACTTCCTGGCTACTACTTCCGACTGATTTTGACGAAGCTTGAAACAACGCGCCAACTAATATTATAGTAGTGTTTTTAATATAATTATATGCGTTAACGCATTCATTTAATTTTACTTTCGACGAAACAAACGACAAATGAATTCGGAACACTCTGCAAGCTTACTACCTAAAAAATAACAATAACAAACGGCGCCATTTTACACAAATATAGCCAACTAAGGGATAATACTCAAAATATGGAAAACCTTACACTTTATTTATGCTATGATATTAATTTTCTTGAATTTGTTTTTGCCTTACCACCTATTAAAATTTTTAAATTACGGAAAACTTGTATAAATGGTAAATTTGCTCATAAATTTAGACACGGATTATAAACTTTCTAGAATATTAGGCTGGTGTTCACACTTTACCGTGTAAGCATAGCATTAGTGGAAGGATACACGGGAAATTTTCTAAATTTTTTCCGGTTTTAGAAAGCTTATTATTAGCTCATAGCATTAGTGGAAGGGATACACCGGAAATTTTCTAAATTTTTTCCGGTTTTAGGAAGCTTATTATTAGCGCATAGCATTAGTGGAGGGGATGCACAGGAAATTTTCTAAATTTTTTCCGGTTTTAGGAAGCTTATTATTAGCGCAAAGCATTAGTGGAGGGGATGCACCGGAAATTTTCTGAATTTTTTCCGGTTTTAGGAAGCTTATTATTAGCGCATAGCATTAGTGGAAGGATACACCTGAAATTTTCTAAATTTTTTCCGGTTTTAGGAAGCTTATTATTAGCGCATAGCATTAGTGGAGGGGATACACTGGAAATTTTCCGGTTTTAGGAAGTTTATTATTGTTTGCATTCAGTCAAACATCCAAAGCTGTATCCATTTTTTTTTTCAAATGCGCTTTAAAAAATATTTTCTTAAATGCGTATTTTGATACAAAATGAAAAGTTAACCGACAAGTTTTTCTTATTGTAAACAGACCCTATAGCAATAAAATTTGAGAGTATAAAAACGATCCTTGGCCAGGAGTCTTAAATTGACCTCCAAATATAATTAGATTAACCATTTATCAAATGGTTAGCAATTTCATCTTGTAATACATAAAAACAATTTATGAAACTATTAAATACTTAACCAGATTGAGCAATTTAAACTCCACATTTAGTACCATGTTAAAGCTCAACACATAAGTGATATGTTTATTCAATGATATGATTCATCAATATAATTGAATAGAGAAAAGCTTTTTATGTGCGATAATGAGCCATTATTTTACACATTCAGTGTGCTTAGAATCGTATCCATGTTTATCTTCAGTATTTATTCTGATATGATAATAATGGAATTTCTCTGTCCAAGAATTGAACTACTTAAGTTTTACATTCATCAGACATTTAGACATTAAAATAGTACTTACAATCACCTACAATATATATACATGTATACAAGTGAGAAAGAAAATAAAATTAGTTTATATGTATAAAATTTCATACATTTAAGTAGACCTTAAAACAGTTTAGGAATATATATCTGGACTACTTTTTATTGGGAAATATATTCAGAAAAAATTTAAATTCGGATGTAATAATCTAATTCCCATAAAATCTATTGTGTATATTTTTAAAGATACAATAGGAATAAATCTTTATTGATATTACAAGCTGTAAAATTTTATGAAGTTATTTTTTTTCTTCTTGACAATTATGAAAATAATTTTTTTCCATCTCTCTCAAGTCTCTTGTGTATTCTTTATCCTCTATTAGCACTTCTGATCAAAAACTGTCTAACCAAATTTGTTTATAGTTTATAAAATGCTTTACAAAACATCACTTTCTTCGTTTTTTAAATATAAAATATCCTATTGTATAAATAATACTTAACAAACTTCTTAACCCTTTGATGCAGATGGGTATCCTTTTTATATATATTTCTTCTGACGCTCGAATTACAAGCAAAAATATAGTTCAGTATTTTTTAATTAAAAAAAAACAATGTATCAGCTACTAAAAAAATCTGTTAGTTTATCAGCATTATATTTGTACTAAAATATAAAATTCAAAAAAAGTAGTTAGAATTTTTTTTATTTATATTCTAAATTTTAACAGTAATTGATTTTGTAAATTAAAGCAATTTTCTTGATGAATAACTGTTTCTCTTAGATCTAAAGACTTGCAAATAAGTGCAAATGTGAAAAAATTATTGTTTGGAGCGAGCCGTGTTTACCTTTGACGTAGAAAAAGACACCATTTCATGCTGTATTTCATAACCATAAATTGTTAGACAGCTAAATAAAATACTTTCCCTAAATTAATACAACAACAAAACAAAAAAATGAAAGAAATTGTGAGAAATATGTTTAATAAAAAGTATACGTCAAAGGGTTAAGATGGTTTTATTTGTTTGTAACTTCAACTCAATCAAAGTTGGAACAAGAAAACTAAAATTACTTGAATTTTGAATGAATTTCAGAAAGCATTTATAACCGAGGTTAAGAAAACAATTGCTGTGGTATATAATATTAATTATAATGTCAATTAAAATAAGGTTAATAATAATAAATGAGCTTGATATGATACTTAAAGTTGACAATAAAAAGGTTGATAATGAATTCGATTTGGTTAATATACTTAAGATTGCTATGTTATTGAATTTTAAATAAAATAAAATTTAATTACTAAATTTCATGACATGTTTTGTGATATGGCTTACTTGCACACGCCAACACGCTTCTAATATTTTCGTGAGTTTATAAGAAAACTGGATAAATAATTGTATTCGTAAAATATATTTTTCTAACTTATCGTATTACATGCGGTTCAACGGCTCATGCAAACCGTTGAAAATATTTTTTTTAATGGAATTCTTTATTTTACTCAGAAAATTATTTTTGTCTATTATGTACTTTTAGTCCTCATATCCGACTCCCTGCTTACGGACTCTTTTGTAGGATTAGTTGTTATGTAAGTAATTTTCCTAATAATTTCAAATTAAAATAAATTTTTTGCTTGATAGCATTTAAGTAAAAATCTAAATGTTAAGTAAAACTAAATTTTTACTTAAGTTTGTTGTTAACTATAATAAAGATATTAGAGTAAATTAAATAAATCTTTATTTTTCGCCTTTGAAAATTATATCTTAATCCAATTTATATAAATTTTCATCTTTAATGTTTGGGACTTGCTTGTTTGGCCTTTAAAAATTTTATCTTAATCCAATTTATATGAATTTTTATCTTTAATATTTGGGACTTACTTTTTTGGCCTTTGAAAATTTAATCTTAATCCAATTTATATAAATTTTTATCTTTAATGTTTGGGACTTGCTTGTTTGGCCTTTAAAAATTTAATCTTAATCCAATTTATATAAGTTTTTGTCTTTAATATTTGAGACTTTTCTTGTTTGGGTAGATAGTAAGGTTTTTTTAAAAATATATTTACAAAACATTAGGTGGCATTATATAATTTCAGTACATGGATAAAAATATCGGAATGATAATCGCTCTTAGCACTCTTATCAGGAATGTCGTGAAAAAGGAATTTCTTCTACATAAAGATATGTACAGTTTTTTGTGTTTTGTTTTGGAAGTATTTTCAGCTGGAAGATGTACTCTTTCGATTTTTGGCTTCTTCTCTACCTCTGTTGGTCACTTCTGCTGTCTTCAAAGTAATCCCAAAGATGTCCTCATGGTAACGATTTTCTTCCTGTAAAGATATCATTACAAACCAATTTTTATTGATATTATTAGTAAAATTAACTCAGTTGTTTAACAGGTGCTACTCTTCAGCAATAAAGGAAACGAGGGAAATCCTTCGTTTCCTTTATTGCTACATTAATTTCTTGAACTTATTTTTTTAAAATCATTATTAGTCGAATTATAATTAAATGAAATCAATTAGTTAATTTTTTATAAAAAGCGAACATAAAATATTTTATTCTTTTTTTATCGATATTTCAATACTAATGTTGACTCATTAATTTACTGTCGCGCCTAATCAAAAACAAAAATCTATTTATAACTTTTTATTCTTAATTTCTTACCACAAATATGCTTCAGTTACATAATTACACTAATTCTCATAGTCTTGTTGACGATTCGCGATCGCCAAAATGTCTTCAAACCTTATATGGATTATGGGGGGGGGGAGACCTGGCTTCATTTTTGGCTATGCTATCTTTCGATAATTTGCCAATCTTGGATCTCTTCCCCATGCTCCCAACTGTCCGTTGGGAACAAATTCATTCACGTTGAAATTTCAATTTTTTTGCTACTGAGGGTGCCCTTTTGGGCCACCCAGTCCCAACCGTTAAATATAAAAAATTGCTAACTGAAATTCTAGATGTAAGATAATGTTTTATCTTGATCCCTTTAAGGGATTTCTTTTCTTTATTATTTTTATATTTTTGAATTATGGCCATTTTCAATAATTAATAAATCAATTTTTCTTAAAAGACTTTATTTATTTCTCTGAGACAATTATCAATTTATTACACCGAAAAAGTCAAATAATGCCACCTGCATAAATCCGCAAATTAATTTAAAACGATCACTGTCATGATAGCTTCATTTATTATTATAATTCCCTTAGACTTAACTAAAGTAAATTTATAAAAACAAATCTCAATAACTCTACTATCAACAACAGAAACGCTTGATTTAACTTTCCCGAACTCTCAAAACAATTTTCCCATAAACTTAGATGTGTTACCACAACAAAGCAAATTAAAACTACTTAAAACAAGAAACGTAAAAATTAAATATTAAAAACGTCACTAAATTCATATTAAATTAAGTATACGTTAAATAGTAACGCTTATTTTCTACTCAAAGCTCAATTCCGAATGTGAACAACTTAAGGTAATGGCATTCCTGTGTATTCGACGTAATATTTTTATGAAATGGACAATACAAGAAAATGGGACAGATATGAGGGAGAGGGGGTTCTCCCTTTGTTCCCACTCACTTGCTAACCCACGTGTTAACTTAAATAACATTTCCTACTTGACTTGTAAATCAAATTTAATAAATTTTCAAAATAATAAATTATTAAAATATTTCATCCTATTTAACTTAGAATGAAAATTTCGCTTGGTATTAACTGCAGCATATTTAAATTTTTTCCCTTCAAATTATTAGTTAATTTTCGGTTACTATGAAAACTCGTTTAAGGTTTTCTGCCAAAGAACTTATATGTCAATGGTGTGAAAAACTAATTTCCAGCATTTCTTTGCAATCGAAAATAATTTTTTGTTTCAATGGCTTTTTTTTAATTACAAATACAGGTTGGACATAATTTTATATAAAAGTAAAAATATAAATAATAAATAAAATAAATTCAACTAACTGTTTAATGATTTTAAAACGGTAACTCAATATGTTTATCATTATATATTTTGAAATAAGGTAATATCTTAAAATTACTTTCTAATAAAGTATAATATTTTAATGCTTAGGCCACTGGTGACTAAAAATGCACAACCTGGTGACTAATAAAATTAAAAATTATACTAAAAGGGATTAAAATTAGCAACTTTTTCAAGCATAATTTTTTTCCACTTATTATTGAAAGTAACATGCTTTGAGAGCTTATTTAGTCTTAGTCTTTTAATTAGTGCAGAAATATTATGAATGAGTTCTTATAAAGATTGGGGCTCTTGAATACTGCCGAATTTTTTACAATTTATTTTCTCTTATATAATGTTTATATTATTCAAAGATAATAATGTTTTTTTTTATTCAAATGCTTATTACGAGAGTCTAAATTATGTTGTGAAATCAATCTAACATCAAAGCAGAGTTAAGCGATTAAAATTAAAATCAATTTACCTCATCTATGAAAATTTATAAGTTGAGTACGGGTTTCAATTGCCTAAAACTGCCATTAAAAATAGAAAAAGGTGTCCTAATTAATTGACAGCCTTTAGAGGACTGGCACAAAATAGCCTTGAGCAGACTGATAGAAGACAGCCTTGGGCAGACTGGTACAAGAGTCTTGGGCATACAGATCCAAGATCGCGTTGGGCAGACAGATAGAAAAAAAACCTTGGGCAGACTGATGCAAGACAGCCTTGGGCAGGATGGAACAATATAGCCTTGGGCAGATTGATTCAAGATAGCGTTTAGCAGACTGATACAAGATAAATTTGAGCAGATAGATACAAGATGCATTGGGAAGACTGATACAAGATAGCCTTCAGTGGACTGATACAAGATCGTCTTTAGACAGACTGATAGAGGATAGCCTTGGGAAGACTGATACAAAATAGTCTTGAGCAGAGAGATACAAGTTCGCGTTGGGCAAACTGATAGAAAACAGCCTTGGGCAGACTGATGCAAGACAGCCTTGGGCAGATTGGTTTAAGAGAGTGTTGAGCAGACAGATACAAGATGCATTGGGAAGTCTGATAAAAGATGTCTTGAGCAGACTGGTTCAAGATAATCTTTAGGCAGCCTGATAGAGGATAGCCTTGAGCAGACAGATACAAGATAGCCTCGAGTAGACTGATAAAAGATAGTCTTAGGCAGACTGATAGAGGATAGCCTAGAGCAGACTGATACAAGATATTATTGGGCAGATTGATACAATACATGTCTTGAACAGATTGATTCAAGATAGCCTTGAGTTGACTGATACAAGATAATCTTAGGCAGACAGATGCAAGATAGCATTGGGCAGACTGATACAAGATAGCAATGAGAGCTCTCCACCTAAAGAAATCAAGGTTTTAATGAAAGCTCTGTAAATTTTTCCATAAAAAATTGTTCAGATATACATTTTTGTCTTCAACTGTAGCATGTTTAAGGACGATTCTATATCGATTCATTTTTATTTAGAATATTAATTTCTTGAAATCAAGAATTGATTTATTTCTTGTTATGCGTGAATGAAAAAATGATTTATATCTTGTAGGCGTTAGTAAATTAGTGATTTATTTCTTTAATATTTGTAGAATATATATTACCTGTAAACGCTTAATGACGTTATCTACTGCAGCCGGATTCATTTGTCCAAGCTCTTGAATGATCACTCTCAGCGTCTGATTGACGTCCTCTGCCATACTGACGTCACCACACACATAGAAATGTCCTCGTTCTTGAATTACTTCTTTGTACACTTTCTCAGCAGACTCTCTCAAAATGTGTTGCACATAACGCTGTAAATGATTGGTTAAACTTTACAGGGTGTTCCGTTATTGCCGTCCTTATCATTTATATTTTTTAATCCTAATAAAATCTGAAGTAAAAAAATATACTCACAAGATTTCGTAACTTAAGACTTACACAAAATGTTTCAAAACTTGTTTAATCATTGAGGAAAGCCTGATTATAAAAAAAGATAATCTCATTTGATTGCCGGGAGGAGCTGAGAAAAAGTCAAAAGCGATTAATTGAAGCACCTCCAAATTTCCTCCATCAACCAAACTGGTTTTGATGTTTTTAACCCTGCCTTTCTCAATAATGATTTTCCATGTTCTGACAGGATTTTTGTTTTCTTCTTAGCTTAAATATTAGTTTACGACTAGAATTTGTATATTTTTTATTCCTTTTTTTGGCATAGATTCTTAAAATATGGATTACAAGCGGTGACTAGGAACACACAATACCACAATGCATAACTAATTTTATAAAAGTGAATCACTTAAAAAACAACAGTGCAAAGTTTACGGGTCAGTAGTACTAAACCTTAACAAAGCATCAGTGTAGGATATGTCGGATACAGGAACTTAATCTAAAAAAAAAAAAAACATCAGCGTATGACATACTGGACGAATGTAAACTGGGCAGTTGCACATAACATCAGTATAGGGTTAACCGGACAATGGCTCTTACATCCTATGATTAATCACATTATTAGAAATAAAAGACAGTGATTATTATTGATTGATTATTTTGTTTAGTGTTTGATTTGGCGAAAAACTTTAACCATTGCCAACGGCTCTTTTTAACGGAAGAGAACCGATTTCTTTTTTAAGCAGAATTTGCAACTATTTGGTGATAATAGAATATGTTTTTTTTAATCGGTTACACACATTATTTATTAGTTACATAATAGAATCTTGATGTCATCATATAATATTATTTGATTCTATTTATTCTTACTTTTGGTTTACCAGGAACTCGAGAGTAAGCTGAATGCACATTTGCTAGTACACCACATTCTTTCATTTGTTGAGTTTCCTCTTGGTGCAATTCTGCCTTTGGGTGGCGGCACCCAATTAATAGAGTCATGTTTCCGAAACGTTTCGTCGAATCTCCACCTAAAACAATATAAAAGAGAAGTTGAAAATTAATAATATATTAATAATATAATAATATCCCCTGAGCCGCGATGGCTCAGGGGATAAAGCGTTCACATTCCAATCAGGCGAACCGGGTTCGAATCCCAGTCGAGACGAATTCCGCATCCGGCTTGCATCGACCACAGTGCTGAAGTGAAATATCCTCAGTGGTACACGGATCATGAGTTAAAGTCTCCTTGCCATCAGTCTAACCATGGGATGTTCTCGTGGTCTTCTTCTCTATGTAACGCATCTGCGGGTTAGTTTCCTCAAAAAGTCCTCAACGAAGGCAAAATTTCTCCCGATACTCGATCCAGGAGTTCCCTTGTCTTCGGGATTGGGTTCAAAATTTCAAGGCTACGGAGTTGAACATTAGTAGTCGCAAACCCATACAATTTGGGTCGGCTGTTCAACGACGGTTATTAAAAAAATATGTATATATAACAAAGGGAGCCGTGACGGCTCTGGGGATAGAGCGTTTGCCTTCCAATGAGGTGAACCGGGTTCGAATCCCAGAGATGGCTGGTTGAAACGAATTCAGATTGCGCCGGCTACAATGCTGACGTAAAATATCCTCAGTGGTAGACGGATCATGGGTTAGAGTCATCAGGCTAATCGTGGGATTTTTCCTCTCCATGTAACGCAAATTCGGATTAGTTTCATCAGAAAGTCCTTGACGAAGACAAATTTCTCCCTAAACTTGATCCAGGGGTTCTGGATCAGGTTCAAAATTACAAGGCTACGAACATTAATAGTCGTAAACCCAAAAATATTGGTTCGGATGTCTTTTAATTGCAGACATCTTGTGGTGAATCCTTTCATTTGTTTCAAAAATTTAGAGTTTAGGTTTCTACCTTTTATATAAAAAACTTTTTATCCAAGCGGAGCAATCGGCATTCCTGCACACGGCTAACACTGACCACATCGCTGCGGTAAATAATCATCATTGTTAAACGGATCATGGTTAGGGACCCCTTACCGTCAGGCTAACAGTGAGAGGTTTTCCTCTCCATGTAACGCAAACGTGAGTTAGTTCCGTCAAAAAGTCTTCCACGAAGGCAAAATTTCTCCCTATACTTGATCCAAAAGGTCCCCTGTCTTCTGGATTGGGTTCAAAATTACAAGGCTACGGAGTTGAACATTAGTAGTCGTCGTAAACGCAAAAATTGGGTCAGCTGTTCAATGACGGTTACAATATTAAATACTTGATCCAGGAGTTCCCATTTTGGATTAAAATTACAAGGCTAAGGAGTTGAACTTTGATAGTCGTAAACTCAGAATTGGATCGGCTGTTCCCCGCCGGTTATGAAATAAAGTAAAGTAAAATCTGCACTACTCTAAGTATTATCTTTATTTTAACACCATTATTATAATTTTTCAATATTATCCCAATATCAATAGAGGAGATTTCTAAATGGTGAAATCTCAGGCAAAGAATATATACATATATATATATATATATATTTTCTTTAAAAAGTGTAAGTTCGATGCAGCAATTGAAAAGGAAAGATCTTAAAACCTCCAATTGGCTTTCTCACAGAAAAGGGAAGAGCTTCAAATCTCATGTTTGAAATACTTTTCCAAACTTATATCACTAGACAATTTCAGAACATAAACAAACATTCTTGAATTACTAAAATTTGCTTTATTACATACCCTTCAACATTTACATTTTCTGCGAAGTAATATTTCCAGGGGAGATGTACTACATCTGATAGACCTAAAACAGATCGAATTATTCTTGAACTTTTAACAGGCCCTAAGATTATAAATATTTGTCTACTTGACCTTTCATTTATGTGTTAATTAAGTTAAATATAGTTTTGTACAAAACTATTCTTTTTAATTCATTAAAATATTAATGGACTACACTTGCTACCATAAGAGACAAATGTTTAAAAAACTACAGAAATTCCGTAACTGTTGGAGGGTATACTTTATTATTATGAAATAATGAGCTTGAGCAAATATAGTGGTAAACCACATTTTTTCCGAAGGTGACGTTTTTAGTTCAAAATATTTCTTAATATTTTTTTCTGATAATTGTTTTACGTGTTTTCGAGGTTTTTATTATATATTAACGCAATGCACGAAAACACGTAATTGTCTTTAAGTAAATGGTGGTATTTTTCATTAAAAATACTCGCCGAAGAAAATTGAAAACGTGGATTGTCATTTTATCGTCCTAGGTCGTTCAAATATTGCATAAATGGAGACATATATTTACCAGAAGTGGCATTGATGTCAATGTATCTCTGCTGCCAAAAGCTTCTAAAAGGAGCTATTCCTGTTCCGGGACCAACCATGATAATTGGCACTCTACAGTTATCTGATAAGCGGAAATTTGGAGCACTAGAAAAAAGATCAGAAGATTAAAAGTTCGATTTGGAACCACTTGTATCAATACACAAAATTTACACAAAAAAAGAACTTGAGCTGCGATGGCTCAGGGGATAGAGCGTTTGCCTTCTAATGAAGTGAACCGGGTTCGAATCCCAGCAATGGCTGATCGATACGAATTCCGCATCCATCTTGCACTGTCCACAGTGCTGACGTGAAATATCCGCAGTGGTAGATGGATCATGGGTTAGGGTCCAACTGCCGTCAGGCTAACCGTGGGAGGTTCTCGTGGTCTTCCTCTCCTTGTAACGCAAATGCGGGCTAGTTCCATCAAAAAGTCCTCCACGAAAGCAAATCCTTCCCTATGCTTTATACAGGAGTTCCCTTGTCTTTTGCATTGGGTTCAAAATTACAAGGCCATGAAGATGAACTTTAGTTGTCGTAAGCCCAAAAACTATTTTGTCAGCTGTTCAACGACGGTTATAATAAAGCAATTGTAAATAAAAATGCAAAAAAATCTTAGCAATTAAATTTATCATGTTAAATTTTAAAGCATGGCGCCGGCAACAAATGTAATCGTCATGCAAAACATATTGCGGGCATTCACAATATGTTTTTAGGGGTGTATTGATGTTTACCAAGCAGTACCAGCCAACAAGCCTATAACCAGTTACGACTAGAAGAAGAAAATTGAGTGTCGCATTAACGAAACGCATTCACATTTATGCAAAATGATGTTTGAAAAATTTGACACAAGATAGCGTATGCGCCAGGATTGCGTTTTCTGTCGAAATTGTGACAATTTTGGAACACCCCATACTTTCCATTATTTCCTATAATTGTCTTTTAACATGTTACTTATATTTGAATTTCTTTTTTGTATCGAAACTGCGTAGCTTTACTTCAAAGGAAGCAATAAATAGGGTTTTCATTTATTTTACAGAATGACTATATTTTTGAACAAACTATTTTTGTATTTATTCAAAAGTTTGAATTTGGCTACAGAGTGTTTTTTTTTAAATCACAATTTTAGCCTATTTTTGCCGAAATGTGTAAACCTAAAAATGTTGTATATAACAGAGCAAATTTTGCAACAAACTTCTGAAAGAGTCAGAGGACATTATCAGCAGTAAAATTGCTGATCTAAACTGAAAGAACTAATACTGGAAAATGTGGTCGCACGCCGTTAGAAGCGCTCCACTTTTATGAGAAGCTCAGAAGCACATGAAACAATTCATAATCAGGCAGCGCCTCCAGCGGTGTATGACATTTCCGGCCGAGGGTTTTTATGCAATTTTAATCCTGATAATTTGTTTGAACTCCCATATAAGTCCGTCGCATCGTTTACGTGACCCCCTGTAATAGATTATGTTTTAAAACTTGTATGTTTCGACAAAAAATAAGCTACAAATGACATTTAAAAAAACTGCAGCTTGTAGTAAGAAACTGTTCGAAGATTTTAAATCCGCAATACGAAAATATCTAAGATTTGCTAAAAATTCTTATAAACAGGAAAAAAAATGCTCCCCAGTTTAACTTTTTTGTTATTTAAATTATTTTGCCAAGAATAGAAGGTAAACATATCTAAACTGACAAGATCAGGTGAACATGGGGTATTTATCTTTTTAACGTATAATGTGAATTCACGCAGTTCAGATCAAATACAAACTTTTGCAAATATCTGAGAACTGCTTTAAATTAATGTTGATGTCGTTGCGTTTGTTTTTAGGATGTTTAAGATGTTTAGGATGTTATGGTCGTTATTAGGGTGCATTTGCTTTTACGAAATTTTGTGATATTAACGTTTTATCTCCTGTGGGTATAAAATAAAGTGTGAAGGATAGAAAGGCATTTATAATTATGGGTTGTGATTTATTAAAATAAATACACTATCTATTAGAATATGAAATTTAACCCTTTCGCGCCGACTGTCACAAATACGTGACAGCAAAAAAACCGTATCAACCAGGGTAAAAAGATAAAACTGGTAATCAAAGTAATTACTTAGCAGTTTATTTGTGGGCGGGGTTATAATTGTTTGATTTATATAACTCACCATTTTGTTCAAAATAAAATTACTTAGTTATACTTTGAACTAACATTGATTATATATATGAATAAACTAACAGTAATTAAAGTTCGTCTGTAAAATTAGCAATGCCTGCATTTAAGCTACCGTTTCTTATTTAATTACATCCTGATTTTGTACGAATGCATTTTTGAATCACCCGTCCCCAAGGGGTTAAGAATTATTTTGTTACAAGGAACTTCATTAAGAGTATGCAAAAAACCTCACCTTCTAACAAAGCACGCTGTTTCCGATCCTATTGGTAAAGACTCTAAGTAATTTGAGCAAACTCCATAATGTTGAGCGTCACCTGTAAATATTATATGGTAAATATTATATGGAGCGTCACATGTAAATATTATCTTATATTATACTCAGAAGGTGTTTTGATTATTTTTACGAAAAGTTTAACGGAAATATAACCCCGAAAAAAAGAAGGAAGTTTGTGTGTGTGTGAGAAAGCGAAAGAGAGGAGGCAAAAAAGATACTTAAAAGTTATTTAAATAAGATTAAACTATTTAAACATTTATCCCATAGTGAAGGCCATTTGCAATTCTGTGCTTTAGAACAGCCTTACTGATGTTCGAACCAGTGGAATAATTATTGTTCGAATCGGTGAGGCCAGTAGCTATTCCGTTCTCTGGAACCACTTTGCTAGTGCTCGAACCAAGACCACTATAATAATAGTTGCTTAGGCCGGAAGAGCCTGGTTGGTAGGGCATTGGGCCCATGCCCAAGAGTTCGTGGGTTCGATCCCAGCCAGCCGAAGACAATGGTGTAGTAAATGGTGACTGATGCAATTTAAATCTGTCGAGTCGCAAAGTTCTCCATGTTCCATAACAAATCAATACCTCTGGGGGTACTGATTCAGCAGTTTCCTTGTCTTCTGGATTGGTTCGACATTACGAGGCTACGGAGTTGAACATTAGTAGTCGTAAACCCAAAATTGGGTTGGCTGTTCAACGACGGATATAAATAAATAAATATTAGTTGCTTGAGACACGATGGCTCAGGGGATAGAGCGTTCGCCTGCCAATGAGGTGAACCGAGTTCTATCCCGGCGATGAGCTGATTGATACGAATTCCGCATCCGGCTTGCACCGACCACAGTGCTGACGTGAAATATCCTCAGTTTTTGACGGATCATGGGCTAGAGTCCCCTTGCCCTCAGGCTAACCTTGGGAGGTTCTCGCGGTCATACTTTCCATGTAACGCAAATGCGGGTTAGTTCCATCAAAAAGTTCTCCACGAGGACAAATTTCTCCCAATACTTGATCCAGGAGTTTTCATGTCTTCTGGATTGGGTTCAAAATTACAAGGCTACGGAGTTGAGCATTAGTAGTCATAAATTCAAAAATTGGGTCGGCTGTTCAACGATGGTTTTAAAATAGAAAAAAAATAGAAAATATTAGTTGCTTAGAATGCAATCAAGTTCTTCATGCACACTTACAAATATATTGAGAGAAAATTAGGCTTACTTTGAGTCCTGTAAACTACAACGGCTACAGTCAGGTGTATGTGACCAGGGTGGTATTCGGGGGCTGAGCTGATACTGTAAAATCTTGGCTGTAAGGACGACAGGTGTGTGATGAGGAACTCCGGTGTGGGAACCACGGAAGAAAAGTACTCCAGTGTCTCTAATAAATTGGGATATAGTTGAGATTTCCAATCTTCATATCGAACAGAATCCTAAAACCGTTATAGGGTATGAGATAAATAATCCCAAGAAACAGAAGAGTTCAGACATTACCTGATAAAAAAAACTTCATTCACTCCAGAAACATATAAATAGCAAATAACAGTCGACATGTTTCAAGCTCTTCAAAATTAGGTGCCCATTTTCAAGACTTGCCAGACGTGAGTGAGAAGAAGCAGAAGTAATTTGATCACTTTTCACGCGCAATCACTTCTCATTCACGTCTTTCAAATCTTGAAAATTGGCGCCTATTCTTAAAACATGTCGACTGTTATTTACTAATTATATATTTCTGAAGTGAATGAAGTTTTTAATCTGGTAAGTCACATGGTATGATTAAAATTTTAATACAAGCATTTTGATCCGATTTCAAATCACAATCTAGAAAACAAGTGAATGACACCGAAGAGCTAAATATGTACTATGAGACATACTTTGCAAACTTCGAGATTTTCGCAAAATGTTTTTTTCTAGAGGTATTGAACTAAATCGCAACTTTTAAAACTAGTATAAATTTGTAAAATTTTTAACAGAAATGAAGAATATATACATTAAACTGCTCACTTATAGATGCGTTTAAATTATTTATAGGTAATAGTGATCAAAATTCTTTCAAATTCTACTTTACTAGCCCATTTACTATTACTAACTAATTTACTATTCCTAATTAATTACCTGACTTTTGCTACCACTAGGAAAAATATTCTTGAAATTACTAAAAATCCGTAATAGTTGAAATTGATGTCCATAGACATAATTTTGCATACCCTCCAACTGCTACGGAATTTCCGTAGTTTCAAAAATCTTCTTTTCAGACGGTAGCAAAATTAATGTCTTAATATTTAAAAAAATTTAATTTTAGCGTAACTTGTCCACTATTACTTATAAAAGTGCAGGCCATATGGCTAGATTCTTAAGTTCTGATAAAAGTTTTATGAGAGATCCATTTGCTTTAAAAATTTCTACTTTGGTTCGCTACCACTAGAAAGAATTATTTTCAAAATCCTCATAAGTTGGAGGGTATGATTTTGCCTATCTTATTAAATACAGAGATGCTAATTGCTGTACTTTCTGCAGAAGTTTAAATATATGGGTAGTGAATAAAATAGTAAACGTTGCAGAATAAAATATGAAATACTACGCTATTAAATTATATGTGTATCAAATCAAACTAAAATATTTAAAGAAAAACAATACTTTTAAGACTTTTTTAATTTTTATACTAGTGAGAACTAAAACAATATGGAAATGAATCAGGGAAAACTGGATCCTACCACGTGATTTAGCGGCCAATAAAAGTGTAGCGTTAAACGTTTAACGCAACCTTGTTGGAAGTCGCATAAGAAGTATAACTTCAAAAATGATTACGCTTACTTTTTATAAAAGTCACCAAGAGATTACAGTAATGATCGAAGTTGTATTTTATGTGATACATACTTTGATTTTCGATATGTAGTACTTACAATGTAAAATACAAAACAAAAAAGAACTTAAATTTCGTTACCACTGAAAAATATTTTTATACAAAGGAGAGCAAGTTGTCATCTCTGTAAATGTATATGGGACAAGGCCGGATTAACCATTAAGCACACT
>NC_092209.1:25297340-25306598 GCF_043381705.1 Parasteatoda tepidariorum | reverse complement strand
AAAATCAAATCAAAATTTAACTAAACAACGTTGGTAAAATGTTGTCAAAAAGTCAAAATTGTCCAGCTGTCTAAATTAGGGAAATAATAGTGCTTTATTACAGACTCTAGTTTCTTTCAGTAATTTCACAAAATTATGAGCACCCCCCTTGAAAAAATTCTGCGTACGCCCCTGAACGGATCCCCTATCGAAAATCGGTTTGAATTTTCTGGACGATGGAGCTTAAACAGTTTTGTTTCCTCCATCTCTCTACAAGTTTTTAAATTTTTTTGGAATGAGACTATCCTACTTATAGAAAAACTGTCGTAATTAAGAGCTTTTACTACCATTTTTATTAAAAAAATAAATATTTTATATAATGCACAATTGCTGTCGTGTAGCGCCGGCGACGGACTCTTGTCTCCTTGTTTTTTAACGAATGCTAACGTAATGTTTGGCATGAAGAAATAATCAGGAACGAAAACTTTTTACGGGAACATTTTACGAGTGGTAGCGAATTTTATGTTTTAAGAGCCATTAGTGGGAGACCAATTGCTACGCTTTCTATAATAGTTTTATTAAATTTTAGAATAACGAAAATTTTGTAAGTTTTTGAATATTTTTGTTTGCTTTTTAAAATGTATAGCATGACATAACTGAGCTAGATCATGTAATTTGGCAAGGTACCTGCCCGCGCAAGCGGGCACTAGACCTCTGATCTGTGTTATGCCCTAGGGCAGGGATGGGGAAACTACGGCCCGCGGGCCAACTGTGGCCCGCCGAAAGGTTTTATCCGGCCCGCGGATAGAATTTTAACTTGCCGATCCGTGGCAAATATAGACAATATACATCCATCTTCTTGTCGACTTTGTTTAAAGCTATTTCTGTTCTTTCTTTTTTAACTAAGTACTGATGACCTTTTTACTTTCTCTATTTTTGATCTACAAAACATAAATTGATGGAAATAGTTAGCAAATGGCATTGGAAGTAATGAGGACGGGATATTTGGAGGAGTACGAGGCAGTAACGGCTCGAGATATCTGCATATGCAGTTCAAATCATGACAGACATAACTGAAGAAAGTGGCGAATGATATAAGCCTACGAATTGTATAGAAATAGTGGTGGATAAAAATCTACAAAATTGAATTTATTAAACCAAGAATCACAATTGATAAACTATAACTTTAAAATATATATTTGCTGTCCGGAGCAAGTTGGCATCTCTGTCTACTCCTTATAAAAAGTTGCCAGTTGGAATTCATATCATAAGTGGAATTTTTGATAAGTAGTAGCAGACGAGAGACATAAAATAAAAAATACTAAACAAAAAATATCTTAAATTTCGTCACCACTAGAAAATATTTTTTTACAAAGCCGAACAAATTTGCTTTTTTGTCATTAATTTAAACTTCAGACTATGTGCAATAGTTGCATTTCTTGATTGATTTGATTTATAAGTAGATTATGAAAAATGAAGGCCGTACAAGTTAAGAACATCTAAAAAAATATTCCGTCCTCTACAGAAAATTTCAAAGTTCAGGGTCATTTCTTTCAAAGTGAAAGAAAAGTATGTTTTATACAAAGAATACAAAGATTTATACAAAGAAGATATAACAACTCAAATTTTGTTTTGCAGTTTTATGTACTCGTTTCCATGGAGCATTGTTGCTTTTAGAGTTATGCTCTGTACTGAATTTTTCAAAATTAGTGAAAAATACAGTTTTAGACGTTTTTTTGCCCAAAATTTCTTTGTTAGACAACATCACCTCGATAATTTCTTTACTGAATATTAAAGTTCACAGTTCAATTGATTGATTTTAATTGATATAACCATACAAACTTTAAAAAGAAAAGAAAAATATGAATTTTTTCATTTAGCTTATCGCAAAACGGCATCGTTACTCAAACAATTGAACTATACCATCTAATAAGTAAATGAATCTGCCAACACGTGGAAAAGAAAAATCAATGGGATCTCGTCTCATTTTCAAGAAAAAACTACTAAAAATGCATAAAGCTATGTTAAAAATCACACCCATCCTCTTATTTCAGAAGTTTTGACTCATCTTCCCCTAAATATAAGCTAAAATAAAGAGATTTTGCAAAAACTTGTGGTGTAACTACCACTATAAATTTTAAGTATCAATTTCCTATTATATAATGCATATCAACTTACATCAATTATGAGGCAGGTTAAACCAGCCAGTGCAGGAACTTTTCATGTATATTGATTAAAATTAAATAGTATTAAGTTTTTCTTTAAATTGATTGCAACAATAGGTTACTGGCAAACAATAGGAAGATATCTAGCAAAACTTTGGAAAACCTGGTCAAACAGACTTCTCTAGAAAAATTTTCTGAATTTGTTATTATCTCTGCAACACCTTGTTTCTTTTAAAAAATTATAAGGTGAATGTTTGTATTTATATGTTTGAAGTGGAATTAATTGCATGTAATAGTTTTATTTTTCTCACTGTGAAAAAGAGAATTCAAAATATAGGTATTGAAGTTACGTTTTATTTTTTTTAAGCATATCATAATAAAGTACTGAGATAAGGGAGTGTTTATTCACTGGATCACCAAACGATGAAAAACCAGTGAAGGAACAAGTGTTCCTTGACTGGTTTTTTTTTTCTAAGTTAATGAAAATAAAAGATAAACTTTAATTTTCTTGTACTTTTAGTGATGTTCCGCATCAAAAGTACGTTAAAAATACGAAAAACAACTTCTAACCAGTGAGGGAACAGGCATGTTCCTTTACTGGGCACAGATTTTCCAGTGAATGAACAATATGTGTTAATATGTTGACACTTTAATTTTCAATTCAGGATTGCAAAAAAAAGTTAACATTACGAATTTGAAATTAATTTGATTTTTCAAAAGACAAGCGAAGCTTAAGTGTTCCTTCACTGGTTAGTTTACCCTACCTTTTACTAGAAAAAGGTTGACATAGTCGATAAGTAAATTTGATTCTATCTTGAGGTACCTTTTGATAGATGAAGGTTGATATAGTCGATAATTAAATCGT
The DNA here is from genome assembly GCF_043381705.1 of Parasteatoda tepidariorum. Classification (NCBI taxonomy): domain Eukaryota; kingdom Metazoa; phylum Arthropoda; class Arachnida; order Araneae; family Theridiidae; genus Parasteatoda; species Parasteatoda tepidariorum. Next base: position 25,303,589 of record NC_092209.1, on the reverse strand, counting down.
TACAAACTCTACCTGTAATTTTAAGAATAATTATAAAAGAAGAAACCTCGAAGTCATAAAAAAAGGATGGTTTTCTTAGTAATGTATTTGTATAAAGAACTGCTAGAAATGAACAATAACTCTGTTATGTATTGCTTATAATTTACTCATTTCTTCGTTTGACTTACTTCAAAATCAAATTTAGGGAGTTTGAAAAAAAAAACCGATATTTAATGGAGAAGGATGTTTCCCCCCCCCCCACAAGATTTCTTGACTCTTGTTCCAATAATCATCTTCTATTTGTATTAAAGTCTCTGCCACTGTTTCTCGAAATTTAAATACGACAAGCGGGAATTCATTTAGCTGTCTCGGAAATCTAACAATCATTCTTGCAAGAAAGTCTTAGCCTTTTAAAAATATTCGCATAAAATGTATTTATTTAATTTTTCAGAGGTTACATGCAATATCATTATCCATACATTTATATACATAATATCAGATTAGCTAGCAAGAAAGTTATGCGGCATGTAAAAGATCTCTGGAGTGCCTTATTGGCTCTTGGCATTTCCGGCAAAATTAAATTCGTAGTGCACTTGAGCATCCTAATAGAAACCAGACGGCAGAAACTAGACGTCCAAAATTAACATGACCAACGGTATTTCACCCATTGTGGTGGTCCTGAAAGAGTGGATACCACCTCTGGAAAACGCACTAGGTCTGCTCATCGACAAGACTGATTGTGCAGCTCATTGAAAATGTAAAAAATAAAAATAAAATTTTTTTTAAAAAAAATTAAACAAAAAAAAAGCATGCAAGAAAGTAAGTAATGAATCAAGTAATTCAATCAAGTAAATATCATAGCTTGCATATCTGAGATTTACTTGAAAGAAGTTATATCCTTTCACACTGTTCATGAAGTTTGCGATGTTCAATAAAAGAAAACATAACGCTTTTAGATATTTATGGAAAGGGGCGTTAATTTTTTTTCTTAAGCACAAAATTATCCATGAAATAAATGCTGATCTTGGAGAAAAGACTGGCTACAAAAACAGTGACTTGGAGGTAAAATGCATGAGCAGACGAACGCCTTGCTGTTTTCCTTCCATTATTATAAATCTTAAAGTCTTATAAAATCTTTTAATTTTAGCTTATTTAGAATAGAAATATTCATCATTACAATAGAGTAAAATATATCAAGTGTGTCACCCGGGTTCGAATTCTAGTGATGGCTGGTAGATATGAATTCCGCACCCGGCTCGGATCGACCACAGTGCTGACATAAAATATTCTCAGTGGTAGATGGATCATGGGTTAGAGTCCCCTTGAAGTTAGGCTAACTGTGGAAGGTTTTCGTGGTTTTCTCTCTCCATGTAGCGCGATTTCTGGTTAGTTCCATCAAATAGCCCTTTACGAAGGCAAAACTTCACCCAATACTTGATCCAGGAGTTCCCTTGTCTTCTGGATTAGGTTCAAAATGACAAGGCTACGGAGTTGAACATTGGTAGTCGTAAAACCGAAAAATGGGTCAGCTGTTCCACGACGGTTATTAAATAAAATAAAATAAAATAAAATAATGACTCATAGAAACGAGTGCATGCCCATAACTAGGCAACGATATACTAATGATATAGCAAAAGAAATCTTTGGAGTGTCGTTGCTTTTTTTCGATAAACCCCTTATTTTTCTTTCACTTTTAAAGAAATGACCTGGAATCTTGAAACTTTTTTCAGGTCCGTACATTTTCAGGAGCCTAGTTTCTACTTCAATATCAAAAAAATAGCAAGCCAATCAAAATATGCAGCTATCAAAATTTCAGTTTCTTTTCTAATTTTCTACTTAATGGCTCTCATTGGCCCTTTGTCTCGTTAATATAATTTATAGTTATTTTTTACCACACTGCATGTAAATGATTCAAAGACTTATATCGTATTTTTACGAATACGTTTAATTTATTATTTCAAAAACGTATTTTTGAGTGACCCGCTTGCAATGTGCTCATAATTATTTATTATATTTTATTTAATAATAACCCAAAAAATGCTGAGAGTTTACATCATTTTAAAGAATGCAATTAAGCATACCAAAGTACAAAATTTGAGCGAATTCGATTTAATGGGGTTGAGAATTTTAAAAAGATCGTATATTTAAACATTTCTCTATTCTTCTCAAAATAAAATAGGCTAGTCAATGATATACGATTTTCCCACTTTTTTTTTAAAAAAAACTGACGCATTTAATAACTTCTTTTTTACACGATAAATGTTTCACCTTAATAGTTATGAACAATCGATATTCTACTTTTTAAAGTTATACAACAAAACCATAATATTAAAATTATTCTTTTTATTTCTTTTCGTAAAAAAATTGCTTTATATACTTTTATTTTAAACTTTAAAATATATTTTAAATTTTTTTTTTTTTTTTTCATTTTTAAATATGCTCGATCTTTTTTCAGGACACTGAGAAATGTTTTATGCTCCATTCCATTTTTTCGAGAAACGCAATTTGATTTGAAGAAATAAGCTTAAGTAAATGGAATAGTAGCTATTGGTAATGTTAAAACTTACTGAAGCACATATAGAGAAGGGAAAGAGTTCGGATGTTTATTTAATTTTTGATGTCAGAAAACATGCATGAATATTGACACTGAATTATAACAATAATGATAAAAATATTTTCATATAAACAAACATCTATTACGAATTTTACCGTTGCTAACAGTTTCATTTTTCTTTTTTCTCCTTCGTCCGTTGCCATTGTTTCCAGATCTCTTAAAAATTGCTGACCAGGTGGCGTTGTGATGTCCAAGTATCTGGTCAAAGCTGTTCTCATGGTCAAAGCTGGTATTCTTTCATGTGGATACCATCTATGGTTCAGACCTTTGCAAGAAAAAAAAGTGGAAAAAATACGTCTTTTTAAACATCAAAATATTCGTATATGTTCGTATATGTATTCGTAATATTCGTCTTAAAATATTCGTAAATAAAATGCGAACAAAGTTATTAGTTTTTTTTTCTCCAGTGCCCCCTCGGAGAATGACCTAGGACAGTGTTTCCCAAACTTATGACTTTTGTGTACCCTTTCTAAATTTTTCGTAACACTCTGTACCACTAATGAAGAAAAGGAATGTATTTTTTACTGTAAAAAATTTCTCAAAAGTTAAAAATCACTACTAGCTGTTGACACCACTAATTATTAACTGTTAACTCTGGAAAAAATAGCAAATAGAAAAATACGTAATTGTAAATTTTCATGACTAGCTTTGCTTTTGAACAAAATTTTTTGAAATTTTCGTTTGTTGCAAGATATTTCGCGTAAGAACGTGTACCCCCGTTAAACTGTTCCCGTACCCCTGAGGGTACGCGTACCACACTTTGGGAAACACTGACCTAGGACATACAGGTATCTGAAGGGCAGATTTGTAGGCCACTCTTTCAGGGGCATCATATTAGGTGGGACAACGTTTCTCCCACAGTAAGGACAGATAGCACAGAGAAGGAAAGAACATCCATGCCTTGCCCGGGATTCGAACCCAGAACCTTTCCGATGCAAGGGCAGTTCCCTACCCTCTACACTGGCCGGTCGGCACTATATTATACGTAAATGAATGGATATCATTCATAATAAATGACTAAGCTATTGCTATTTTACATATAAATTGGTGGACAAGGACAGCTGTAACGCTGGGCAAATTTTCGTGAGATCGTGAGTTCGAATCCTACTGGCCGAAGAATCTCCGCGCATTAAATGGTGACTGCTGCACGCTAAATCTCTCTAGGTCACACCAAGTTCCCATAACAAATCGATTCTTCTGGGGGCACTGAATAGGAGATTGATCGATCTCTGGTTCTTGTCAAAATTAAGATCTGTGGATGAATGAATGGAGTATGAATGGGCTCTCTCTGTAAACCGGTCAGTGACGTGTGCGTGATAGTCGTATTCTTGGTTCTAGATGGCGCCACTGAAAAACAAGAAACGCACCCCCTACCTTAATCGCTTGGATTCCCGCAGCGGATGTGCTAGTAGCGGTAAATGCCATTAGTAACAACAACAACATATAAAAATTTGTTTTGTTACTTTTTTGTGCACTAATAGATTTATAGGACTGATATGAATTGAAATGGAAATTAACACGTTGTACGCCATGCTAATTTTACATGACTTGCCCATCTGGCCAGGGTAAATAACTACAAATTAAATTTGCAAATATTAGACGGATTTTGCTATTTTTTTAGAAGGTTTACCATGACATATGCTTTTTCTTTTCTTTATTTAAAACAAATTGGGTGCCTGGGCCGCGCAGCGACCCCTAACCCATACATCATGAAAATAATAAATATTGTATAAAAATATTTTGTATTGTGCATCATTATGGTAGCAGTGACATATCTGACAAAAAATGGTGAATTATATAAGCCTACGAATTGTTTAAAAATAGTGGTGGATAAAAATCTACTAAATTGATTTTATTAAATCAAGAATCACAATAATTAAGTAAATTTTGAATAAATTTTCTGCAATTCCATAAAAGAGTGTAAATTTTATAGTTCTATATCATGTTATATGCTGTCAGCCAGCTGTTTTTCGAGGCCTATGTGAAAGGTCAGTGTCAGCAAGCGGTGGCAGACGCAGCCTAAATGTAATTTCAGTGTCAGCCACCGGTGGTTGACGCGGACTAAATGTAACTTCAGTGTCAGCCACCGGTGGCTGACGCGGCCTAAATGGAAAGTCCAGTGTCAGCTACCGCTGGCTGACGCTGCTCTCAACGTGTTAATAGGGAAAGTGATAGAATGTGCTTGATAAAATTTAAGGATGGAACGTGCGCGTTAAAAAAAAGGATAGAAATTTTTTCAATTTTGTTGATTTTAATCCACCACTATTTCTATACAATTCACCACTTTCAGAGATGCCAACTGCTCCGGAGAAGCCAAAATAATTAGTAATACGGTAGATAACTACAAAATAATTTTTACAAATATATGACTATTTTTGCTTACTTTTTAAAACGTATCGCGAGTCACAAGTTCTATAAAGTGGTGAATGATATAAGCCCACGAATCATTTAGAAATAGTGGTGGATAAAAATCTACTAAATTGAATTTATTAAACCAAGAATCACAATTGATAAACTACCACTTTAAAATATATATTTGCTGTCCGGAGCAAGTTGGCATCTCTGCTCTTTACAGTACTTACGTTATTTCTTAGTCTAATATCAGGATGAAGGGGAAAAGGGCAGCAAAGCCTCAGACGCACATTTCCACTATAACGAACGAGTACTGATGTCATGCTATACCTTTCAAAAAGCAAGCAAAAATAGTCAAATATTTGCAAAAATTACTTTGTAGTTATTTACCGTTTTTTTTAATTATTTTGGCGTGTCCGGAGTAGTTATAATTATCCTTATTCTACAAGTTACTAAAACTTTTATAGAAAGCGTTGCAATTAGCCTCCCACTAATGGCTCTTAAAACCCACTACCACTCGAGAAATTATCCCGTAAAAAGTTTGCGCTCCTGATTATTTCTTCATGCCAAACATTACGTTAGCAGTCGTTGAAGCAAGCCGATCATCAAATTAACTTTGATAATTTACGCCAGCAATTGTGAATTATATAAAATATTTTTTAAAAATAAAAATGGTAGTAAAAGTTCTTAAATACGATAGTTTTTATATAAGTAGGATAGTCGCATTCCAAAAAAATATGAAAACTTGTAGAGAGAAGGAGGAAACGAAACCGTTTAAGCTATTGGAGGGTCCAGAAAATTCACCGTAATTCACCACTTTATACTCGTAAAATTTACTTACTGGTTATTTACGGTTTTTTAATGTTATTTTGGCGTGTCCGGAGGCATGTAAACAATCCTTACACACATAGTAACCCCAAGAGAATTTGAGCGCGCTGATTGGCTTTCTCGGCATTGCCTTTTGTTACATCTTTTTGTAGCTCCTCCCCAATATCATTTCTCCGTAGTTTGTTCCCAAAATGTAAATCAATAATAAATCAGTTCCAGTATATTTCTCATACTAATTTCAAACTAGATGTTTAAGTTTTGCTCAAAAAATTAAATTGCGTCATTAATTGTATTTTAAGAATAACATATTTATTTATATCTAATTTGCTTTAAATTTTACTAGAATATTTTTCTTTATTTGTTTAAAATATTTTTTGTACGTTTCAATATAATATTTTTTGATATTACTTGCTATGAATTTAAGGTAAATGCAAGGTAAACGATCAAGTTTTGGTAAAACATCAAATTAGTATATT
>NC_092209.1:25261643-25296881 GCF_043381705.1 Parasteatoda tepidariorum | reverse complement strand
CATGGGTGAAAGCCCTTATATAGCAAGACGGAAAAGAGAAAAACCTGGTACGTAAAACATTTCATTCCAGCATTTTTTTCGAAAAAAATGAAATATCTGTAACTATCAAGATTTCTTTTATAACTCTGGCATATATATAAAACTGCTACTTTTCCAAGATAAAGTAGATTTTGTTGAAAAATTTAAAAAAAGAATAAGTAAACTCCTCCCCAAAACTAGCTATAACTGGAAAGGTTTTAAGCCTTTCCTCGTTTCCGTCTCGCTTTCACCCCTGTGGCAGAGTGAAATAGCCATACGTCACAGATGGCGTTGCCGAGAAAGCCAATCAGCGTGCTCAAAATCTCTTGGGGATACTATGTGTGTAAAGAGAGTTTACATGCCATCTGGCCAGGGTAAATAACTACAAATTAAATTTTGCAAATATTAGACGGATTTTGCTATTTTTTTAGAAGGTTTTCCATGACATATCTGTTTCTTTCTTTTCATTATTTAAAACAAATTGGGAGCCTGGGCCGCGCAGCGGCCCCTAACCCATACATCATGAAAATAATAAACATTGTATAAAGACATTTTGTATTGTGCATCATTATGGTAGCAGTGACATATCTGACAAAAAGTGGTGAATTATATAAGCCTACTAATTGTTTAAAAATAGTGGTGGATAAAAATCTACTAAATTGATTTTATTAAACCAAGAATCACAATAATTAAGTAAATTTTGAATAAATTTTCAGCAATTCCATAAAAGAGTGTAAATTTTATAGTTCTATATCATGTTATACGCTGTCAGTAAGCTGTTTTTCGAGGCCTATGTGAAAGGTCAGTGTCAGCAAGTGGTCGCAGACGCAGCCTAAATGTAATTTCAAATTCTTCCTAAATGGAAAGTCCAGTGTCAGCCACCGATGGCTGACGCTGCGCTCAACGTGTTAATAGGGGAAGTGATAGAATGTGCTTGATAAAATTTAAGGATGGAACGTGCGCGTTAAAAAATGGGTAGAAATTTTTTCATTAGATCAATTTCATTATTCGTAACTACCACTGCATATTAAAATTAACAATGATGTGAGTTTGGAACGAAAGTCTTTTAAATCTTCAATTTTAATTAGTGACTTAATGGGAGAATTTTTTTGTTGCTAATTTAAATCTCTTTTATTGATTACGATTTCTTACATTTTCTGGTGCACTTTCTTACACCGGAACTTTAACACTAGGTTTTCAGACGTTTCTTATCTACCTATCTCTACGAATACACGTCAATTTGACGCATGAACGAATACATATAACAGCACTTACAGAGATGCCAACTTGCTCCGGAGAGCAAATATATACCTTAAAGTGGTAGTTTATCAACTGTGATTCTTGGTTTAATAAACTCAATTTTGTAGATTTTAACCACCACTATCTCTATACAATTCGTACGCTTATATAATTCCCCACTTTACAGTTCTTATGTTAGTTCTTAATCTAATATCAGAATGAATGGGAAACGAGCAGTTGGATTCTCTAGGAGTAGACATAATTATCCTTATTATACAAGTTAATAAAACTTTTATCGAAAGCGCAGCAATTAGCCTCTCACTAATGGCTCTTAAAACATAAAATTCGCTACCACTCGAGAAATTTTCACCTTCAAAATAGAAACTTTGAGCACCTGACTATTTCTTCATGCCAAACATTACGCTAGCATTCGTTAAAAAACAAGGAGACAAGAGTCCGTCGCCGACATTACACGAAAGCAATTGTGCAATATATAAAATATTTATTTTTTTAATAAAAATGGTAGTAAAAGTTCTTAAATACGATAGTTTTTATATAAGTAGGATAGTCGCATTCCACAAAAACTTATAGAGAGATGGAGGAAACGAAAACGTTTCAGCTATTGGATGGTCCAGAAAATTCGCCATAATTCAACACTTTATACTTGCTAAATTTACTTAGTGGTTATTTACTGTTTTTTATATTATTTTGGCGTGTCCGGAGCAGTTAGCATCTCTGCACTTAGAAAGCAATGTAATTATATACTATAAGAAAAAAAATGAAAATATGAGATATATATTTATGAAATATTCTAGTATTTTATTTTTCAATACTCGAACTAAGCAATTGAAACCTTCAAAATCTGACTCTCTGACATCAATTGACATTCGGCATTTGTTCTCTCTATTAATGCTTATCGGCAACAGTTGTTTATCGCTTATTTCATTTAAGATAACGATATCGGATAACGGATCGAAGTAGTGTCGGTACATTCCTATTTATTATTGATGTGATGCTTGCATGTTTATTCAAAATTTTGTCTAAATTACGATCGCGTCAAATTGACCCATATCCGTAGAGATAGGTATACCACATAGAGAATTTCAATATTTCAACACTTTTGAAGAAANTTTTATGTTTCAATATGTTTCACTAAGCAACTGAAACCTTCAAAATCTGACATCAATTGACATTCTGCGTTTGTTCTTTCTATTATTGCTTATCGGCAACAGTTGTTTATCGCTTGTTTCATTTGAGATAACGATATCGGATAACAGATCGAAGTTTTGTCCGTACATTCCTATTTATTATTGATGTGTGTATGTTTACTCAAAGTTTTGTCTAAATTAAGATCGCGTCAATTTGACGCATATCCGTAGAGATAGGTATACCACAAAGAGAATTTCAATATTTCAGTGCTTTGGAAGAAAATAGACTTCAATATAAATTTACCTCTATCAATGGATAAAAGTCATTACAAGGGATAAAATAAAAATGCAAACGGATTTTGTAATTTTCTTTATAAAATTCGAAATGCGTCAAAATGACGCTTCTCGTAAACCTTGTGTTAAGCAGTTACACGAATTTTCACACCAGAAAAAAGCTCGCAAATTGAAGAAATATGTCTCGAGAGGTAAAAGCAATGAACTTAGTTGTCTTAATGTGAAATTTGAAAGAAAAAAAAAGAAATATTTATAAGTCTTATGAATTACTTGTAATTGTTTTTTTATTTTGTTTCGGCCGTAGCCACCCTGATTACTTAATTTGGTAAATATATAAAAATATGTCGATCTTCTGCACCACAATTGTGCATGTAATATTAATTTTTCCATTTTAATTTGATTAACTTAGCAGAGCACCTTATTAATTTTTTTTCGTATTTATAATCATGTACTTAAATAAACTTATTCAAGTACTACTTATTGATTTGAGATCTTTAATTTAAATATGAAAATTAATTGGAACCGACGATACTTAAAAACAAATTGAACAAAAAGAAGTTCTTTCCTTAAATGAACATGATCAATTTTTTGGACAGATTACGATTAAATTTGAAATATATGGTGGGGGGGAGGGATATGATCGCAAAAATACGGCAAAATATGATCTCAACAGTTTAGGTAAGAACGCAGTAGAAAGTTCGGATCTCATATCATATTTTCATTTTTCTCAAATCTTTAATATTTTTTTTCGAATTTCAACATATCTCTCGAAACCAACGCCTCTTATAACTGAAAGCCCCCACACGGTGTTTTGGGGATAGTCTGATCACACCAAAATGCAAGTAAACAAGTTTACGAAAGAATCTTTTTATACAAAATCTAGTAAAAATAAGATAGTGTTAGCAAATATATATCTAAAATTTGTTTAATTTTTGAATATAATTGGTTTGTCTTATTTACTTGTCAACCACTACAGAATCAATTCTCAAATATATATGACAAATTTCTCTCAAGTATTTTTAAAAACGAATTTGGATTCATGCGCGCATCTGGTTCACTTTTTAAATAGTCTGAGCTACTACTTATAAAAAACCGTGTGGAGGCTTTTTGACGTAGGAGGTAATGGTTAAACTCGTTTATTTAAAGAAAATCCCAAGTAAAAAATTATTTTTTTGTAATTTTTTACTATATATTATTGTTTAGTTTATTAATCGTCGAAACATTTTTCAATTGCATGGCAAAAAAAAAGATTTTTTTTCTCTAAGTTATCTTTATTAAAAAATTTAAAATTTGAAAGAAATCAATCGAATAGTTAAAATCTTAAGAAATTAAAATTTAAAATACGATTTTTTTGACATAGAGGGCTTCGTTACATTTAATGTTTACACACCTGATGAAACAGAATTGCAGAAAAACATATAGTGGTGGCAACAAACATATTAAATGTTCCAATTTCGTCTTCTTAACGTTTCCACTATTTCATTTTTCAAAGCCAAATAGGAACCACGATCGTGGTGTCAGGTATACAGCGCATAAAAATGTCTTTTGACCAATCACAACTACTGTTGAAATTATATTTACCATCTAAAGTTTGAACAGTTTTTCTCAGTTGCAGTTGGAAGGGTTTGTCCGGATCTGGACAAGTTGACGTCATGCGGCTCAAAATACCATCGACTATTTCCTTCCTGTTGGCTGCATAAATACCCACGTGATCGCCAGGTAAATATTTCATGCTGGGGCTGTCTTGCGTAGACATGACAATCAGCAGTGTTTTTCGACTGTGAAAAAAACATGCCATACGAATGAATTTCTTTTTAAGAGTTAACGCTTATTTTATCATCTATATAGAAAATTCTTAGACTTACCTGTCTTCTTCATGGAAAAGAACTTTTCTTTCTTTTAAAATACATGGAACAACTTTTCGATTCGTTCCTTTTGATACACCTGAAAAATGGTTAAAAATGAAATTTTAGTTAAAAAAAATACAAATTAAAATAAAGTCGGAGTTCTATTTAACGAACTTCCATTTTGCGATTTTTTTCGAGGAACTAAGAACATTTTGGAAATTTCTTCGTAAAATAGCTTCCAAATTGCGAAGTGAATTTTCTATTTAACGAACTTTTCTTTCAGATCCACTATCCTTATTTTCCAAAATATTTAAGAACATTTCAAATTTGTCATCACATTTTATGGGGGAAATGCGTCGAAGCTTTGCAGAAAGCAGTAAAATCCCATTTCCCTTTTTGTTCGCATCGCAAACGAAAAACTCAGACAAAATTAACGGATTTAAACAGTAGCAATTAAACTTAAGAACGCATGTGGTAATGTATGTTTAAAATTACTTTTATAATAAATGCAGCTATAATTTTATGCATAAATTTAGCTTCTTTTTGACGAAAATGTATGTAGCGTGATAGTGTAACACTGGATAATGTTTTGCTCTGTTCTTGCTTTTCATGCAGATTTCTTTTATGGTTATGATTTATAAAATAAATAGAAGATATTAGTTAACAAGATAAAGGTGTATCAATTGCCATTTTAATTATGTCTAGGGTATATGAATTTAAAACCTATTTTGCGTTGTTTAAGCATTTCAAAAGGTGATTTTCTATTTAACGAATTTTCCATATAACGAACTTATTATCGGGATTCAACAAATTCATTAAATAGAGGTCCGACTGTAGTTGTATTGAATTCATTACATTTTTAGATGCTTGAATAAAGCACTAAAGGAAGTTTTATAGTTATGAATTTTTATACACTGAATTACAACTTAATTAAAATAAACACACCGGGAAAAAAATTATCACTTCTAGAGAAATCGTGAATACCATTCTTAAGAGACGAGTCTCGTGACGTATTTGGGGTGTTTTTCTTATTATACATTGGACCCCTTCACTAGATGACCACTAACGTGAATCAGTATGTTTATTTTATCCTTTTTCATGACCAGGTGTTGCCTTTCAATTAACATTTTCCTGATGCTGGGCTAACAACTTTCTACTCTTTTTATAAATAATTATTCTCGTGGTTTATGTATTATTTTTTAAAATTAATTTAAACTTATTTTCCACACCACTACATATAATTTATTTAAAAGATCATATGCAACACTACTTTATTCCAGCTCTATCGGGGCCTCCCTGGAAGAGCGGTATCGCCCGCCAAACGTTGTGCAAAGCGTGGAGGCAGCGGGTTCGAATCCCGCTGTTACCCTGGATGTAACTTCTTCACTGTATTGTGCTATCTGTTCTTTTATTTGACACAGGATTATAAGCCTTAATTGAGCACACAAGCTTGCAAATGTATGTAATACCAATACACAATATGCAGCTCTATTGTGGTGAGGGTTTTAAGTGCTGGCAAAATTACCAAACAATCAGAAAGATTTGGTAATTAAATGCCTACCACTCTACAAAATATTTTTAAAAAAGCGTAGGAGTTTGCAATCCTGGATGATGTATGCAGTTAATATGTTTAGTTAATATGACAAAAAACAAAAGTTGTTCGAGAGAGCAGAATATGTGACTGCTTTTATGAATACTATACATACACCCTATTACAACTCGATTGGTCAGAAAAAAACAACTGGTTTAAACTTTAAAGAAATAATCAGAATGCGATTCAAATATATACAGTAAAAAACAGCTTTTATCCACAAATATCCGAATCAAGTTTGTCATTGCTGGAATCTTGGACATAAATTCAATTTCGATGATTTCCACCTCAGTCGTATCAGCTCATCTTGACGCCCTGGAATCTTGTTTTATTCATATGAATGGTGATCCCCTAGTTAACGGCATTGGTTCCCTGCAATCTCACCATAGAGCGTGTAAATGCATTGTACCCTGATTTGCCTCTTTCTTGCACTGTGAATATTCTTGTTTCGTTTTTCAACTTTTTTTTCTCTCTCGTTCGGCTGCTGTGGTTTTCCAGTTTAGTTTATCACCTTTATTTTTCCCTTTTTCGTTCGCAAATTTTTCGTTTTATATTTCAAATCACTTCTGTTTCATTTGATTCCTGTCTGGCAAGTCTTGAAAATGGGCGCCAGTTTTTAAGAGCTTGAAACATGCCGTCTTGTTATTCCTAAATTGTATATTTTTGAAGCGAATGAAGTTTTTAATCAAGTGACATCTTACCGCTTCAAATTCTTGGGATTATTTATCAAACAAGTTTGTCGCTATTTCCCCGTGCCTTTTAAATGCTTTTATTTATAATAATCAAAATATTTCTCCAATATGCATTTGCTAATTTAAATCTGAAAGTTCGATCTTATGAAACAATACCTGCACATATGTCTGTTGGTTCAGGTACTTCAACGAGCCTGACCTTTTCGGGGCTCCAAGTGGTATTAGATTGGAGACTAGCCTTCACATCACTCAGATTTATATCATCCCCAACGTAAAACACATCACAAGCAACCTGGAAAAAATATATATATTTTAAAAATAGAAGGGGTTTATTTTATTTTCGTCACAGTTCAATATGAGCATGCTAATAAAAAAAAAAGAATTAATTGCTGTAATCTTGTTTTAAATTTTAATTATTTCAACTGGTTAGTAAGATAAGCTTGAATTTATAAAAATTGAGATTAATCAATCCCTTGATACACAAATAGGATGTTCAGATCACTTAAAAGGTGAACTGATTTGCGGCACTAGTCAACTTGCCTGAAGACATGAGTGGATGAAGCAGGTAGGTGACACTGAAAGAGTGTTCATAACCAGAGCAAGAAAGAGAGAGGTATCCAAACTATTTTATTGTAAATTTATCAGGTGGTGGGGTTAATAGTTCTTTGTTTCATTTTATTTACCACTACCTAGCTTGAAATAAAAACCATGCAAGCTTATTCAAAATTAACGCCGATCAATTAGGACAAATTTATAGTGGAGCTATAAACAATTAATTCTGTTACATAATTAAACCATACCTGCCAACTCTTCCGGATTTTCCGAAAGATATACTATATACTATTTTATATACTATTTTTTCTTTTATAAACTTAATTTTTAAATGATTTTGATCACCACTATTCTTACAAAAATAAAGCAAATATAATAATATGCGTTACCATCATGGTTGTCAACTTACTTAAGTTTTTTCAAATGCAACGTATTTGTTTGCTTAAAATTGAAGTTTTAATTTCATTTTAATACCACTGGGAAAAATGATAATGAAAGGAATTAAAAGTTGGCAGGTATGGTAAAACCCATATTAATGCGAGCACTAGGGCTGAAGGCCTATATATACCAAGATGGAAAAGAGCAAAAACTGGTACGAAAGGCATTTCATTCTAGCTTTTTTTTTTTTTTTTTTTTTTTTTTTTTTTTNTTTTTGAGAAACATTAAATTTCTGTAACAACCGAGACTTTTTTTGCAATTATAGCAAATATATGAAACTGCTTGATTTTAGAACAGGAGTTATTCCAAAAGATATAGAATTTTATATCATTAATATGTCTTGGTTGGTAGAACATTGACGCTTAACACATTGCTGACCGTGTTTTCATCAAATTTTTCAATGCTTGTTTCAAATTACGTTGCTACAGTGTGACTAGGTAAAGCTATTTTCCTATACCTATTTACTATTTCAATGACTATCTATCTGATTTAATTCCCCACAAGAGACATTGCTTTGCATCCCGCATATTCAAATATAGTGCATGGATTAATATATTTTACTTTTAATAAATTATAATGGATAAACTCGGAAATTGTTTCACTTCATCTAGAAGAATTACTGAATATAAAAAATTACCTGAAATGCTTCCTGCGCCCATTGACTGAACGTGTATTCTTGACCACAAAGCTCATCTCCGGTCCCCATCTTGACCATCCTTTCTCCTCCCAGTTCTCCCAACATTGAGTCCACGTAGCGTCCAAATGAACAGAAATTTGGATAAGCACTAGAACCCAAAGCGAAAACGGCAAATCTGAAAATGAAATTTCATACCAATTACCACTTTGCCCTCATTGGTGTCCCTCTGGCAGGCCTGGCAAGTACTGCGCTTTTCGTAAAATATTTTATAGAGTGGTAGACATATAAAAACCAAAGCTTAAAGAATTTTTGGTAATTTTGCCAACATTTTAAAAGCCTGATCATGAAAGAGCTTGAACAAAGTGGCGTTTCATGTAAACTTTTAAATCACTTATATGTAATGGTGCTGTAAATAAGCTTAAATTAATAAAAATATTACATTAAAAAATTATGCATTAAAAAAATGATACATTAAAGCATTAACTTAGCTACTATTAGAATAAATGTTTACAAAAAGTGTAGAAAGCTGGCAGCCCTGATTTAACATCATGAATTACCTACCACTCTGATTATTAAAATTTTTACAAATTAATCTTTAGTAACCAATTTGTATTTAATGGACCAATTTGCATTCCAATTACCAGAAAGAGCCACCTTAAAAACAACATTTCAAGAGGGATAGAAAAAGGGCCGCTAACGGCCTCAGGCGCCCAGATATAATTTGATGATGATGATGTATTTAATGGTNGGAGTTGTAATGAGGCTTTTTTTTATCGCCGTGTAAGAGAAATATATATATAGATGTTTAAACTAACAATAATTAAATTAAAAGCAAAGTGAGTCTGTCAAATTAGCAACGACTACATTTAAGTTACCGTTTTTTATTTAATTACAACTTGATTCTGATTTTGTACGAATGCTTTTCTGAATCACCCGTCCCCAAAGGAATAAAGACAACATTTCAAGAGGGATGGAAAAAGGGCCGCTAACGGCCTCAGGCGCCCAGATATAATTTGATGATGATGATGTATTTAATGGTCTCCATATGTTACATACCAGCTTATTTAGCAAGTGAAGACGGTCTGTGCTTAGTCATAACCTCATACATCAGAAAGCCTCCGCACGGTTTCTTATAAGTAGTCTGCGCAGATTATTTAAAAAGTGAACCACTTGTGCGCATGAAACCAAATTCTATTTTAAAAGTCTGGTCTGGTCTTGTTGGTTGGTCGGGGTCCCTGAGGCCAAGATGGCCCTTTACCCCTTCATCATGAAGTAAGGATCGTTGAGGTGGAGCCCTGAGGTGATAAGCATAATGCTAAAGTTGAAGTGGGGAGAAAATGGCACATTGCCATGGTGCGGAAAAGCTGTGGTGACTTGAAAAAGAGTTGAGAGTAATCAACAAAAATGAAGTCTACTGTGGTTTGCTTGAGGAAAACATCTCGCTGTTTTTAAGATTACTTATCTCGAATTCATAATTAACATCTCCAGTCTCCGCTAGTAACTAAACTGGCGAGGACCCGAAGGACAATAGATGTTAGTAAAGCCAGACTCCTACTTGCGAAACATGCTTCGACCAGTCGGTTTCAAACGCAAATGACCGCCATTAACAGTTTGATCGGACAGGCCTAAATGCTACTAACGAAAGGTCAATGCAATCATCACGTTCACGTACGTCGTGGCTAAACAAGTTACTACTGCCGCTTACACGGTGTGTTCACGTTGGCTGGATTTGAAAACTATTTCATCTTAATGTTCTGTCTTTCAAACATTGATCAGTGATCGACGTCGCAGAAGAACTGCAATCATCAGGCTTGCATCAAACGCTCACGAAGAGAGGAAGAGATCATCGCTAAGGCAGTGAGGTGGTGACGACTGGGTGTTTTAAAAAGTACTTGAGTAAATAAAGCAAACCAATTATATTCATACATTAAAAAAATTTTTAGACGTATATTTTCTACCACTTTCTAATTTTTCATAGATTTCATATTAAATGGTTCTTTCACTAATTGGTTTACCTTCATAGCGGTCTGATCGGACTACCTAAAAAAAACCGTGTGAAGGCTTTCAGTTATAGGAGGCGTTGGCGTAGTGCGGACAGCTAAGCCACAATCATGACGTTGGTTTCGAAATTGAGGAGTCTCAACATGCGTGACTCCCCAGCCCACAGCGGGCTATTGCAGGAATTTTTTTTTTTACTGTTATGCCCCCACATCCAACCTTTCCTTTCTTTATATTTAATGTTTATTTGAGACATATTTGATTGGTAAATAGCATGAAAGATCTCATACAACTATATTTCACTAATGATTCTATTAAGATCTATTAGTTAACATAAATAATTTTGGTTAGTAATCATTTCTTCTAAAAAAATAATAACATTTTAAATCAAAGGGGTATTGCTATGATAAATTTGGTAAAGTTAACAACCATAATTTAATATTTTCTTTTACCAAATAGGTTGATATACTAATTACAATTTGGGCAAGAGTCGCATAGTGCATGAAACTGTTCGTTAAGTTATAATCTAACGAATCTCTTTCTCGGTACTTTCTAAGGTTCTAGTGTAGATTCGTGGTGCCTTTGGTTGGATAATTCCTGTTCAGTTTTGCTAAAATCCCATTTCTGGTTACCATGATATATTTTGCGGTCTTTGTTTTCAATGACGTTACCTTCGGGTTCCCGTATTTTTTTGTTTACCTTTATGTAATTGGTTCTTGGTTTATTTACATATGCATTCGTCTATTTGAAAATCACTAAAAATAAGAGGGGCCCCCGATTGTAAACTATTACCCTTTATAATAGCATATTAATGTAATTTACCCCAAAAAATTATAGTTGTAAAATGACACCAATTTAAATAAATTTGTTTAAAAAAATAGTGTAAAAATGTAATATCATAGAATTATGTCATGATAAAGAAACGACTCTTTCAGTTTTAAACTCTTAATTTAGAAAACAATCAAAATCTAAAGCATAATAATAATAGAGTTTAGACAGAGAACAAAGATCACCTTTAAATTTGGGAAACAAGAATATTCTACGAAAAACATTACTTTTATAAATTTTATGCAGACGACAAATGAAAAAAAATCGATTTAATGAGGAAAAATTGAATCCTACCATTGATTGTGATAATAATCAGTGAAAAGAATTAACATGAAAAATTAGATTTCACTCAAGGTACAAATTAGAAATCGGTACTATATTTTGAATTTTCAATTAACGTCAAGTGAACCTATATCTAAAAATCTTAGATTGTTTTAATCGCTTTCCAAATTCAAAATTCTGTACTATAATACAGAACACAGATTAGGTGTTTTAAATATGTATTTGAATAAATGCCACAATAAAGTTTTAATATTTTTGAACGAATTTCATAATAGAAATTTTTCAATCAACAAAAAATTATCTGAAAAAAAAAGAGTTTAAATTTTAATGTGTTAAAAGAAAATTTTTCTTTAATTTATGTCTTATTTAAGTCACATTTCATTATTTTCTAATAGCACTTGTTTAACACGTTCACGCCGGGAAAAGTGAAAATACTGGTACGGGAAAAGAGAAAATACTGGTAGAAGAACTATTTCAATATAAGATAATATTCGGGAGGAGTTAATCTATTCTCAACAATAACAATTCACTGAAAGGAAATTTATCACGGCGAAGAAGCAATTCAATATAAAAATTGCATCCGTTAAAAACAATTAGTAGTTATGGATTTTTATTATTCCCGGAATAAAACTAAAAAATGAAATTTATTTGTTAACAGTTTTTACTCCGGTGTGCCGCCAAGATGAGAATATCTAGCGTGACCCACTGGTGGGTCACCCCGGCGCAAACGTGTTAAGTTCTGAAGTGAACACAAAGCCGAGCAAAAAATTTTGGCATGATTTTTAAGATTTTTTTAAGTTTAGTGAAGTATCTAAAATATTTAAAAATCAGAAAGAATCTAAATTAAACTAAACTAGTAGACACGGGAAAACTAGAAAAATCCTCCACATTGGATGACTGTGTATTAGGTGTAGAGAATTAAATACTCCCTCTGTCCCAAATTAGTTGCTACATTTGAATACTTNGAAGAAAATTCATGTAGAAATAGTGTGCCCCCCAAAAAAATTTTAATTTTTTTTGGCCTCCTAATTGGCGTTTATTTGTAGAATTGCTCATATATAAAAAAAAAGAGTTTAAATTTTAATATGTTAAAAGAATATTTTTCTTTAATTTACGTCATATTTAAGTCACATTTCATTACTTTCTAATAGCACTTGTTTAAGTTCTGAAGTGAACACAAAGCCGGGGAAAAAAATTTTGTATGATTTTTTAAGATTTTTTTAAGTTTAGAGATGTATCTAAAATATTTAAAAATCAGAAATAATCTTAATTAAACTAAACTAGTAGACACGGGAAAACTAGAAAAATCCTCTACAATGGATGGCTGTGTATTAGGTGTAGAGAATTAAAATACTCCCTCTGTCCCAAATTAGTTGCTACATTTGAATACTTCTGTACTGATTATTAATCCTGTTGACTTTATGATTTTGTTTTTACAGTGATTTCAGGACGCAATGTTATGAATTAGCATTGATTTCGAAGCATTCCCTGCTTAAATGAGCACATAGTTTCAAAAATCCAGAAGCTCCAGAATCCAGAATTCGAAAGCTCCTATTATACGCCCTATTTTGTAAGGCCGCAAATAATCGCGAAAAACTATCATCTAGTTAAGCTAACAAATCGTGATTCATTTTAGCAGAAATTTAACTGTTGTTGATTTATTAAACTGCATCGGAAATTATTTATGACTCCACCTGCTTGAAATGCAACAACTGATTTGGAATAAAATTTCGACCTAAATGTGGCATCGAAAATTGGACGGAGTGGCCAACTGGCCTGTTAGGGGTCAAGGAACTGGCCTTGCATCAGAAAAGTTCTGGGTTCGAATCCCGGACAAGGCATGACTGTTCTTTCATTTTCAGTACTATCTGTCCTTATTGTGGGAGCAACGTTGACCCACCTAATATGGTGTCCCTGAAAGAGTGGCTAACAAATTTGCCCTTCAGATGCACGTATGACGAAAGGTCGTTCCCCTGGTGGGCATTGAAAAAAAAATTGGACTGAGGGAGTACAATTTTAATGCTTACCTTACGTTGCTAAGCGGTCCAATATCATCATCCAGTTCTGTTGTAGGTGTGCAGTTGGTCCCTTCATCTTCTAATGATTCCAGTGGCATACTGTTCATCCTTACAAACGGCATACAAGTACTGCTGCATACAAGAAAATATATAATTAAAGACCTTTATGGAGTTAGGTTCCAAGTGACATGTTGAGTTTAAGAATACCAGCTTTATATATATACAGAGATGCCAACTTGCTCCGGACAGCAAATATATATTTTAAAGTGGTAGTTTATCAATTGTAATTCTTGGTTTAATAAATTCAATTTTGTAGATTTTTATCCACCACTATTTCTAAATAATTCGTAGGCTTATATAATTCACCACTTTATAGTACTAATGTCATGCTGTACCTTTTAAAAAGCTAGCAAATATAGTCAAATATTTGCAAAATTTACTTTGAGTTACTTACCGTTATTTTAATTATTTTGGAGTCTCCGGAGCAGTTGGCATCTCTGTATATATAAACTATAATAACACTAGAAAGCTGTAAAAAGCACATTTGTTCAAACATTAAGGCAGTCTTTTTCTAGAATGGTACTCTGGTACCATCATCTACTAGTTTGTACAATTTATTTTAGCAGAAATAATTTTGTGTACTTTAACCTCGTAGAGACGGGCGAGTCATATATGTATTGTCAGGGTGGCGACAATCACAGTAAAAAAGATAAAACTTGCAGTCAAACTATTTTTATAGCAGTTTTTTTGTGGGCGGAGTAATAATAGTTTGCTTTATTTATATCACCAAGACTTAGTTCGAAATAAAAATTATATAGTTACCCTTTTAACAATTATAGATTGGATGTATTAAATTTAAAGTGAAAGCAAAAATAAAGTTATCAAATTAGCCATACCCAAACTTAATCTACCGCTTTTTATTTTTTCCATCCTGTTTCTGATATACGAATATATTTATGACTCGCCCGTCCCGAGAAGGCTATACTGCACTATATTTTAGTATTAAAGAGTCCATTAAAAAATTTTTAAGTTTCTTTATTTCTCTTGTAATTGTGCAATAGCAAGATTAAAAAATAACCACATAATATGGTCACTAGAATCAGGGATGCAGCGAGTGACTAAAAATGTAAGAAGTGGTATAGGAACTCAATTTATATTTATTTATTTAATCTATTGAATTATTCAATCGTAACTTAATGGCAAATTATTCATATTTATACTGAAAATATTTTTTTACACAAGCCTTCAATAATAAACTGAAAGAAATATTCTAGAAAAAGTTCCTAATTTTAACAGTTTTTAATAGATTTTGCCCTTTTATTTTAATTCTTTTAATAGATATCAGTTCCTTTTTTTATATTTTTAGTCGCCTGTCTAGCATCCCTATTAGGATAGTACTTTTAACCTTTAAATAATGCATGATTTTTGACCAATATTTGAATGCATTTTGACAATAATGACCTTTACCCCCTTAGGAACGGGTGATTCATAAAAGCATACGAACAAAATCAGAATCAGGATGTAAATAAATAAAAAACGGTAACTTAAATATAGGCGTTACTAATTTGACAGACTTACTTTGCTGTTACTTTAATTATTGCTAATTTAATCATATTCATAATCAATGTAAGTAACTAAATAATTTTATTTTGAACTAAGTAGTGGTGAATTAAATAATCAAACAATTATAACCCCGCCCACAAATAAACTACTAAAGAACTCTACTTTAGTTACCAGTTTTATCTTTTTACCCTGATTGATACGGTTTCATGCTGGCACGCATTTGTGACAGTCGGCGCGAAAGGATTAAATAATGATCACTAATGATCACAACATTCTAAAACCATTTATAAAACGAAGGATGTAACTTCGTGGTCCTTAGTGTTCAAACAAGGGTTCTTAAAATACTAAAAGACCATATTTGGAAGTAAAAATGAAATATGTAATCTAAGTTAAGAAGTTAGTTTATCTTAGAAGTTAATATCATATAAGTTAAGTTAAATTTATCATCTAAGAAGATCTAGTTATAAAAAAACATCTACAGAAGGATTAGTTTTACAGAATTCGTCGAATTCTTCATATTGTACTTTTTTGGAGGTCATTGGATTCATAAACATTGGGATAAATAGAATTATTGGGTTGAGATTGATTATGATTACTAAAAATGGTATTATGATGATCTATAAAATTCCTTCGTAGATTCTTTTATTTCACTTTCAACGGTAGCTAAAGATTTTTGTAAAATTTAAAGAAATCCATAAATCAAACAAGGATACATTAATATAACCTTAACGATAGTGAGTGATACATGAATGCACGAGTTTCTATTTTCTCAAAAGAAAAATGCAAGTTGAATTTTCAATTTCGTATTTGTTTATTTGTAAAAGGAATCACATTTTACGATTTGAGGTTAATATTTTTTTTAATGCAAAAACAAAAAAAATCATAATGTTTGGAGTAAGTGAAAAATATTCAGATTTTCAAAACGAATTCATGAAGTGTATGGTATAATAGAACATGAAAAATAATTCTTTCTGTAAGGGAGCATTTCAGTGAAACAATTTTGTACACTATTACTATAAAATATGTGGTTCTTTAAATTTATGCACTAACAAATTGCAATATTTTTTTATTTAAACTACCACTTTTGTTATAAAAAATATTTGATTGGATAATATCGGATTCTTTAAAAAATTCATATGAAAGTCAATAAAAGGCACTAAAAATCGCGGCTTATCCTGACAAATATTAACATTAAAATAATTGATGAGGTGAGAGGATATGAAGGAGGTACGTAACACGAGGAAAAGTTTAAAAGCATGACATTGAAGTGTTAAATATCGCTAGTCACTTTCTTTATGTCACTCTTATATTTATCATATAAGTATCTTTTTTGATCCAGCAAGTGTTTCAGAACCATGAGTTCTGAAACACTTGCTGGATCAAAAAAGATATCTTTATTCTTATATCTTTATTCTTATATCAATATCTTTAATCTTTAGATTGATATAAGAATAAAGATATCTTTATTCTTATATCAATATCTTTATTCTTATAAAGACGATAGATGTGTTGGAAGAAAAATATTAACATTATATAGAAAATATGCTAATTATATGCCAATATATATGCGAAAAACTGTGATGTATAAATAATTCAAATTATTTTCAGAATAAATTCAACTTTTTTTATTAAAGAGTTTTGATAAAAACTATGATTTAAAAATATCATTCAAGGTGTAAAGAATAAAAAGTTAATTTATTATAAATGTGGCTCTTTCAATAGAAAATGCATATTAAACAATGTTTTGTATAGAACCACTTGAATCTGATAACCTCGTGCTGTGCTGAAACTAACATGGAAATTTGAGTGATATTTGCAAATTTGACTTTTTAGGAATAAATTCATAGTTTCTGTAAATTATTTATCATCTGCAGTGCATATCATTTCACTATAAGAATATGCAGTGCATATTCATTTTCACTATTGTTTTCGAAGATTCATTTAATCAAAATTCCTACTAAATAGAAGAGACAAAATATAAAACCCTAGAATCAAGTTTAAAATCAAAATTTATAACTAATACATAAAATAATTTATAAAGTCATTATACCAATTTTATAATCGAAATGCTCTAAGAAGAAATAAATAAATGATGCATAAAAAATCATGTAAGTAACTTTGTAATCCGCATGCATATGATATAGAAAAAATAAACTTCTATATATTTTAAAATTATTGACAATACAACAATAAACAGATAACTGAAAGGAAGATAAGTTTAAAATTTATATTTGTTTAAATTATTAAAAAATTTAAATATTAACTATATCAAGTAATTAAAATTTCATACTGGAGTTCATTTTTCTGAAATGTGATTTTTAAATAAATTAGAAAACGAAATTTAATCAATAACTATATTTAAATAACTGAAATTTCATACTAGAGTTTATTTTCGGAATGTGATTTTTAAATAAATTACAAAACGTCATTAACTATATCAAAATAAATGACATTTCATCTGGAATTTACTTTTCGGAAATGTGATTTTTAAATAAATTAAATAACAAAATTTAATCAATAACTATATCGAAATAATTGACTTTTCATACTAGAGTTAATTTTTCTAAAATGTGATTGCAAAATAAATTAAATAATAAAATTTAATCATTAGCAAAATTTAACCAATAACTAAATCTAAATATGTGAAATTTCATACAGGAGTTTTTTTCTTCTGAAATTTGATTTTCAAATAAATTAACTAACAAAATTTAATCAATTATTATATAGAAGTAATTGAAATTTCATACAGGAGTTTATTTTTCTGAAATTTAATTTTTAAATTATAAACCAACAAGATGAATCAGAAATAAAAAGACAAAATATAATCGATTGGAGTTATTTAAAGAAATGTTTGAAAAACAGGAATTTGAACTGATTAAAACTATCTTTTCGAGAACAGAAGAAAGTTTAATAAAAAGTTCAGAAGTTGAATTAGATTGATCTTCTTGCCAAAAATAATGCAGAGATTGAGATAAAAATAAGGAAATATATTGCGGACATGTTCAGCATATCTTTTCAGCTTATTAAAAAAATCTAATGTTGACGACGATGAATTTGAAGGTAGGGCTAAATTAATCAAAATTCCTCGAATTCTGATCTTGTATCGCAGCAAAAAATTATAAATTCAATATTTATTTTTTTAGGATTTCCGGTAAAAAGTACGACTCATGAATAGATTAATAAATTTAGTACACTTCAAAAATTAAGATACAAGTACTTAATCTAATTTTTTTTTTCACTTTTCGATTATTGATTAAAAAGTATGCTTCGAAATTTGGTTCTTTTTGTTCAATTTTTATGACTGCAAGGTTTATTGGTTAAATTTTTTGAGATGTGATTTCTTAGGCAAGTTTATAAGAAAAATGTATGTTTGTATGTATGTTTATAAGAAAAATGTATGTATGTTTTGTTACCAAAAGATAAAAACTAATAAGGAAATAATTGCTACCAGTTTGAGGACACAGAGAATTAACTAATTAGTAACAGACTTATTACGTTTTTTTAGAATATTACAGGGATGCCAACTGCTCCGCTTTCTTGAATAGTTTTAATAAAGTGGTTGCAGATTATATTGTAAAAATCGTTAAAGAAAGATAGTTACGCCTACTTTTTAATAAAGTAACCAGTAGATTGATGCATAAACGTTGTATTTTATATCATACTTATAATTTTTTTATTTAGTGGTGAAAAAATAACTTAAAATGAAAAATACTTGAACTAAAATTAACTTAAATTTTGCTACCACTAGAAAATACTATTTTACAAAGCGGAGCAAGTTGGCATCTCTGATATTATTGCAAAAGTAACCCGATGTAAAGTATGCTAATGAAATAAATGTGAGGAGTAAAAATTTAAAATATGTCATTTAATTTGTTTTGCATAATAGGATTTAAAATTTTTTCAGTGTGCAGTTGGAGCTTATGTTGACGCATCAGATGCATCAACCGAGTTCAAAAGGCTTAACCCTTTCGCGCCGACTGTCACAAATACGTGACAGCATAAAACCGTATCAATCAGGGTAAAAATATAAAACTGGTAATCAAAGTATTTCTTTAGCAGTTTATTTGTGGGCGGAGTTATAATTGTTTGATTTATTTCATTCACCAATACTTTGTTCAGAATAAAACTATTTAGTTATACTTTGAATTAACATTGATTATATATATGATTAAACTAACAATAATTAGTGTAAAAGCAAAGTAAGTCTGTCAAATTAGCAACGACTACATTTAAGTTACCGTTTTTTATTTAATTACAACTTGATTCTGATTTTGTACGAATGCTTTTCTGAATCAACCGTCCCCAAGGGGTTAAAGCAATAGCCAGTGAATAATTAATTTTTGCATTTTTTTTTCCAAATAAAAAAATAAGCAATATACCTATGGTTTGGTGAACGCTTTTCTCAAGAATAACGTAGATGTTAAGAATTTGTGTAATTTTTTAATATTGCGCTTTGTCGGTCTTTAGTGCTATGATTATTTTTAATATTTGATAACTAGTGCACGTTTTTAAACGAATTTATGCTCTTAAGAGCTACGAATATACTACAAAATTTAGTAGAATATTGTTCTACTTTCCCTATTGGTTCCGGAAACAATTATTCCATTGTTATAATTCAAAATTATATATATTTTTGTGACCCTTTGATACAGCAGAACGTAATATTTATTCCTCGTTGGTACAGGAGAAAATTATATAATAATTACTATTCATTATTAAATACATTTTAATGTTTTTTATGTAAATCCAGTAAATTGTTGCACTTAATTTCTAATCGGTTTAGCAGATAATCATTAATATTAATTTTTAAATCATTCATTTTAAAGATCCAGTAAAATATTGTACTACATTCTCTGTTCGTCCAAGAAATAATTATTTAATAATGACTGTTCTTTATTATATATGTTTTGATGTACTTTGTGAAAATGCATCAAAATATAATACTACATTCCCTGTTAATTTTATAATACTACATTAATGTTGGCAAAATATAATACTACATTACTGCTCTTTATTAAATATGTTTTAATGCTCTTAAAGAAAATGCAGCAAAATATAATACTGCATTCTCTGTTGGTTTAACCCTTTAACGGGCCCTTTATTTCTAATAAAGGTAAATTAAAGTATTTTTGGAATTGAAATTGTTTCAAGAACAGCAATTGATATATAAAAAAAACTCATGTAGTTTATAAAAATGCCATTTTTTTAGTGGTAAATATATTTAACATGACCTATTAGGAACTTACTGATTTTTATTTTCCCTTATTTATAAAATAAATTCCTTAAATGCTACAAACTTCAAAAGGAATTATGTATTTTATAACTTTTATACGTTTTTTAAAAGTGGCAAATGGTTACCAACTTTATTCAAACTCACTTCAAGAAAGCTGAAGTTATTGAAATTATGGAAACCTAAATTAAAAGTGGTAAAACGTGGTGGCAAGTATACTTACCACGGCCTTCAAAAGGGTTAAAAGTGATTGTTTAACAATTACTATTCATTATAAATACATTTTAATGTTATTTTAGAAAATACTGCACAATGTTCTAAAAATATAACTATGGGGGTATTGAGCCTATAAGTTTTTACCATCCTTACAATAATTATTTAATTATATTTTTAGTATTCAATTGGTCTTACCTAATATATTCAGCATCTGGCGTTGTTTCTCCTGTGATTTTAATCGCTTGAAGACTCCTTGCAAATGCCTGAAATAAGAAAGAAACTATTTAGATTTACACGTAACAGTACGTGAGTTACGGTGATAAATGGGTTTAATGTGGTGTTTTGCTGTATCAAGACGGGGCTAGGAGGACCCTTCAAAGTAGTTGTAAAACGAAACAAAGTTCATATTTTTTTAATTTAAATATCCATGGCTACCAAGTACTACTCTTTTTGCATAGAATGACAATTAAAAACTAAAGATTTTAGAATTTTGTCAACATTTCTTTCGTTACTAAAGTACGCTGCCACTGAATAGTGCACCACGGTGCTTAGAAGTGTGCACCTTTCGGGATGCCATGGGCGACTAATAAAATCAATTCAATTTTGTTGAGTTATTACGAATTATTTCACTTGCTAGTGAAAAATCGACGCAGATACATCATTTGCCAAGTCTTTCAGCTTTCCCGGCAGATTTTATTTTCAAATTTAAAGTGATATCTAAACTCATTTTATTCTATTAAAGTTTTTGAATTAATATAGCAATTATAAATCACCATTGCATAATTCTCGAAAAGAGTGGAAGTTCGCAGAGGTATGCAGATATTTTGACATAGAAAAAAAAGGAAGCTTAAGCCAGAAAATTACACTACCAAGTGAGTGACCTTTTATTTGTTATTTAAAACTATGTATGTGCAATGACATATTTAAAAAATTCTACTTATAAAATATTGCCGTAGTTTAAATGTCTTAAAATAATGCCTTCGTATCCAACAAGAAATGTATTTTCTGAACCAATGTAAATTACGAATTAGTTTAAGGGCAGGATGTGTCCGCCATTTTCTCTCTTTTCTCCTTTGCAGACACAGAGTTCCCTTTAATCTTTTTTCACGGTGATTAATTAATCTGATTGTGTTAATTTGGTTTACATAGATGTCAATTCGTAAGCAGAGATGCCAACTGCTCTGGACGCGCCAAAATAATTAAAAAAAAACGGTAGATAACTACAAAGTAAATTTTGCAAATATTTGATTATTTTTGCTTGCTTTTTAAAAGGTATAGCATGACATAAGTACTGTTAAATGGTGAATTATATAAGCCTACGAATTATTTAGAAATAGTAGTGGATAAAAATCTACTAAATACAATTTATTAAACAAAATATCACAATTGATAAAGTACCACTTTAAAATATATATTTGCTATCCGGAGCAAGTTGGCCTCTCTGCGTAAGTACTATTGTTTACAATACAGCGGAAGAAACAGAAATGTAACAAAGGTATTTTTTTTTTTTAAATTTTGGCAGCACTTAAAAATTACGTTGTACGATTATCAGGTTATACAATTGCTTAGATATAGTGGTAGTCAGAATCATTGTGAATAAAATTTATTAAACCAAAATTTTAAAGTATTACGTTTTCTACAACATTAAATCTTCGATATAAATAAGCGAATTTAGCAGTCGAGGGCTTGTACTCTCTCTGGGAAAATTTGCTCCTTTAACTATTACCGTAAATAACATTTCCAGATGTTATTTCGGTCACAATGTGACAAAATTAGTATTCCTAAACTTATCTAAAATCACTCCTTCATTTTGCTGACAGCTACACTTTTGAAGAAAATTTTTGATTGTTTTAAATTTTAACTATTTTGAGTTAGCCGCAATCCGTTGCATCCCTTTCGGTGTCGACTGGTACTGAGTGTAGCTAATCCTGTTATGATATGTTGAACTTCTAAAAACGTGTTTTTATTACTTTATTAAGGTGGATTCACCGTTACGGACAACAAATAAAAATAGATAAATAAAAAAATTGAATAATTTTAACTTAGTTAATTTCGTCGTTAAATGCCTTTCAGTTTTATGAATGATTTCATAGGGTTGATTGATATCGATTTATAGATTGTTTTTCTGTACGAATAATGGGTTTTCAGCTTGGTTACAATAATGTTGAATTATGATAACCATGACTGTCTTGTTTCTCCAAGATGAATTTTTAGAATAAAAAATTTGAATTAGAAGTCTTTATATCTTATAAAAAAATATCGTAAATGTTAGCGCTTCATGGGGTGTGATGCCATTTTAAAGTTTAGAGACCTGGTTACTATAAGCTTCAAATCAATATGTTTCCTTAATTTGAAGTGGTGATCTTAGTAGTAATTAATGTGATAGGTTTGCTTCCGATTTGTTAGAACCTTTTAAAACTTCTAATGCTAACGAAAACATTAAAAAAATTATTAAAAAAAAATACTGTTTGCTACTGTTTGTGTCATAGAGTTGCCTTTTTATAATAGGTTGGGTTTAAAAATACCCACTTCTCCATTTTCAGGTGGATCTCCATTTCCGAAAGTGCTAGTAACAACAAGAAGAAGAGTTTCGTGTTCTAGATTGATAACATCATAGTCTACCATGCATATTACCTGCAACACATATTGTCGGTACAAAAAGCACTCATATTGATATTTCTTAAAATCTAACATACAGAATGCAGAATAAAATAGGATTATACAGAATGTAGAAAACATAGGATTGATGTAGCATGTAGGATAATAGAATAATAGTAAATAAAGGCGAATAATAGAACAATAGTGAACAATGTAGAATAGTAAATAATATAGAATAATGCAGCAATAGTAAATAACGTGTAATAGTAGAAGATTAGTAAATGATGTGGAATAATAGAGCAATAGTAAATAATGTAGAATAATAAATAATATAGAATAACGCAGCAATAGTAAATAATGTGGAATAATAGAACAATCGTAAATAATGGGGAATAATAGAACAATCGTAAGTAATGTAGAATAATAGAATAATAGTACATGATGCAGAATAATAGAACAATAGTAAATAATGTAGAATAATAGAACAATAGCAAATAATGTAGAATAATAGAATAGTAATGGAATAATAGTAAAATAAATTCACGTAGAATAACAGAATAAAGAATGCCTAATCCAGGGATATCATGGGTGACTAAAAATATAAAGAGTTTTTGAAACTGTGATTTTTTTTATTTATTTATAATCTATTTAATTAAGGAATTTTATTTGTCACAACATTATTTTTAGTCGACCGTGGCAATCCTGCTAATGAATACTTAAATAACTGATACGTTTTTTTTATTAAAAAAAAAAAAAAACTAACGGTTCATTATTTAAATCAAATGTATTTAATACAAATTCTGCAAATAGAAATTAATAATGAAATAATAATTAAAGCAAAAGTATTTTTTTTGGGGGGGGGGAAGTTTAAATGCTCGAGTTACAATAAAATTTGGTGAGGAGCTTTTGTACCTTATTCATTATAAATTACATTACAGAATAAATTATGCATTTTGTGCAATATTAGAATAATAAAAGTATATTCATTATTAGTCGTTTATTTAAACTTAACTTACATTAGCGTTGAAAGCATGAGAAAATATGTCACCCAGCATTTTAGCGTAGTGTTCAGACCGACCAGTTTCAGTTGCAAACAAGATGGTTGCCTTAATTCGCCGAGACAAAGCCATTCCAAACAAATTTGACGTAAATTTCACTGCCCTGTAAATAAACAAAGTAAGAATCATGCTGATATTAAGTGATTGAAATCAAATCAAACTAAAATCATTAGATGGAATTAAAACAAATGAACTAATATTTCACTGCAAAGAAAATTACTACAAAAAATAACTTAACGAAAATAAATACAGAAACAAAAAAAATTGAACATTCATCAAGATTTAATATTTAAATTTAAATCAAATTTACAACATAACATTTAAATTCAAGATCAAACATTTAAATCAAATTTAGAATGCGGAAAAACTATTATCAGAACTTTGCTTTTGTTGCCCATTTATAATCGAATTCTTAGAAAATTCTTTAAAATTTTTGAACAGAAACTGATTTATTTTAAATGTCGACAGAATTAATTTATCATCTGTCAAACGAAAAAACTATCACTTTAGAGTACGGTAAAACATAATGTACGTGACAAATGTCTGTTTACCTACAGTACGTCTTACGAAAAAACTCATGCCTTAAAAACTGGCAGAACATTGTGCGTTCTTGACAATGCAGGAAGAAACTTAAAAGTGTTAAATCTCTATAATACACTTGGCTTTCTATGTCATATATATTGTTTATTTAAAATATTTTTGATTTACTTCGCTATTTCGTAAAATCTGAATTTTTTGGAACATTTTTTTTATTAAAAGCTACTTTATTTTACCCGCTTATTACGTTACCCGTAACCGCCTACGTCTTATTTTTGAAAAAAGAACCTTCCCAAAGCATGAAAGGAAATAGGATTTTTTTTTACTCTTTTTGAAAAGTTAAGGAATGGTAACTAACTTATTTCACTCTTAGCACTTACAATTGGAGAGGCTGAATATTCCTTACAACTAGAGTATATTAATAATATAAAATTATATACCCTGTGATATATATGCTGTTCTAAAATCAAGCAATAGCTATGTTCTTTAAACCAAATCGGTTGTTAATCGAATTTTGTGTCCCTATTATTTATATCGAAATCTGTAACCACATTTTTTATAAAGGCAGTTTTTCCATTACTGCAAAATATGATCTACCGTCTGTCTATCGAAAAGATAAATCGCCTTAGAAACTGACAGAACGTTGCATACTTGTGGGTATGTAAGATGTCCTTCAAAAGTACTAAATATCTTTAGTACACTTGGCTTATGTGATATTTGTTGCCTATTTGTAAAATTTTCTACTACCTCACAATTTCTTTAAAACGTAATTTTCTGAACCATTTTATTTCATTAGAATGTGCTTTATTTCAAGAGTAGTCAGAATGAATACACTGTTTGTCTAACGAAAGCTACTTGAACATTGTGTATGTGACCACGTGAGATGTCACTGAAATGTGCCAAATCTCTCGAACACACATGTTTTTTTTAATGTTTTATTCATTGCTCATTTATAATATTCTTGATTACCTTGCAATTTCTTTAAAACGGAATTTTCTGGAAGGAGTTCTTGGCCCATTGCCGGAAGACTCTCTGTCTTTTTCCCAAACATGTGTCTTCCACGGTGGGTCCTAAAAGTAAAATAAAATAAAAGTACTAAATAATTGCATAGGTTATAGAGAACAAGCTTGTGGTTTTTAGAATATTAACTGATTCCAAAAACTAAAAAATGTGCATAAACGTGAATGAAAATTATTTTTTAAACCAAGCTATCTATGAAATACATGAAAGAGATAAGTGTTACATTTGTAGATTTTAAAGATTCTAAAATTGTTTGCATAGAGAATGTGTAAGTATAGACAACGCCTACAACAACTGAAAGCCTCCACACGGTTTTTTTTATAGGTAGTCCGATCAGACCACTATGAAGGTAAACCAGTTTACGAAAGAGCCCTTTGATGCAAAATCTAGTAAAAATAAGAAAATGGTAGAAAATATATGTTTAAAAATTTGTTTGGTTGGTAGGTTGGTGTCGTGTCATGGACAGAAAATAATTTTACATGTGATCCAAGGTCCTATATACAACATATGCAATTTGAAGGCAATTTTCTTCATATAAGTCCGCCCACGGATTGTCACTTATCTGCTGCAATTGCGCCAGTATAACGGGACAGTTGAAAAGACGTATGGGGGTTAGTTCTATGTATGGGCAATTTAAAAATTTGTTTGAATTATGAATATGATTGGTTTGCCTTATTTGCTTGTCAACCACTACAGATTCAATTCTCAAATATATGTGACAAATTTATCCCAGTGACTTTTAAAAAATAATTTGGGTACATGCGCACAACTGGATCACATTTTAAATAGTCTGCGCAGACTACTTAACCGTGTGGAGGCTTTCTGATGTAGGAGGTGAGATTTACCTGGTATTCATAGCTGGGTTTAAGGTTGTAGAGAAGCAGTTCCTGGTGGAAGACGGGTGTTAGGCTACCACTGAGAGGGGGAACAATCCACACCCAATCTGCCGGACATCCTCCTCTGAGTCTCAATTCATTGTCCCAATGCTTCATAAATGATTCGGATGCTGTGTGATGATCCACAATTGTGACATTGGCTTTCTGCAAAAACACAAATCTACATATGAACCGATTAAACTAGTGTACATGAAATGATTCATGATGGAAAAATTACTAATTAAATAAAATTATTGAACAATAGTTAATTAAATATTGAAACAAAATACAACTATCAAATAAAATTGCAGAATTAAATTCAACACATGGCTTATGGTTTTATTAAACCTGATTAATAATAAAAAAATGTTTATTGAACTTTCAAGAAAATATCTGTTTCATCGTAGTAACAGAATATATATATATANATATATATATATATATATATATATATATATATATTATATTCAGCTCACCTTTGTTTTGGGACGATAATTAATAAATTTAGAGGATCATATTTTATTATGAGTGGAAAAATTCATTCTAACTAGTAGAACAAACTGGTAGAACGTGGTAAAACCTACCGTATTCCTGACTCTATGGGAGCATCAAAAATCTCTGTAATTTTCACTGAAGATCTTTGGTAATGATTTTGGTAAAATTAACAATAAAATATGATTTTATAATGTGTAATACAATTTGATAAATGCGGTAAAATTTAGAAATTTTATCATGATACTTTAGAGCATGCTAAATATAAATATATGACGCTAAATATAATGATAAATATGATAATGCCAAATATATTAAACAAATTAGATGACAAAGTCGTAGCCAATCGAAAAACCCGACTACTTATAAATATCTTTGGAATCTTACGATACGCCGGGAAAAGGTGTATTTATATTGGACCTGATTCAACTTATATACCTTTAAGGTTAAGCGAGAAATTTTCACGGAATATGTTTTATTTGACAGTAAGATTTCAATACTCTGAGCCTATTGCAAACTGAAGTCCAATCGGACTAATATTATAAATGGTTCTAAAATATGTGGATTCACAGCAATAAGCCTAAAAATGAGTCAGACTTATTGGGAAATGTTGGAGAGAGTTCTCCAATTGACTAAGCGCTTTGTTCATCGTCAGTGACTGTCTGAAAAGAGAAGGATTATTCCATCAACTTATGGCATTATTACAAATTTGAATTGCTGACTACTTCTTGCATCCTAACTTATCTTGGAAGGCAATTACAAATTTATGTATTTCTAGAAATTATTAATAGTAAGTACTAATAACAAAAATCATGTTTAAAATAGAGTACCTGAAAACTGTAAATAACTGCGTAATTTACTTCGACTACTGCTCTATCTTTCCACAAAGTTGAAGGTGCTCGCATATCAACTCCTAAACGAGTAGCTACCTCCTAAATAAAAGAAAATGTTATATTAAGTCCTTAGAAGAATGGTCGAGATATCTTCTCATTATTCATTTAAGTTGTGCAAGATGTTTAAGAAAAATATGCTGCAACTTGTATCTTTAAGAGTTCAAATAGTGTTACATTGTTGCATATGAAAGGCTTGTAGTGAGACAGCAATAAACAGAAATAAAATCCAGGGGGGACACTTTTCAGAAAAAATTATTGTTGTTGTTTCTAATGTCACTTGTCGAGTACCAGCTTGGTGAAACCAAGCGAATTTAAGGCAGAGGGTACATTTCTTGTTTTTAGTGGCACCATCTATGGCCAAGAAGAATACGTCTTCTGCCACACACATCGCAGCTCGTTGTAAAAGGTGGACCCATTTATTCATCCACAGATCGTAATTTTGACTAGAACCAGACAACTATCCATTTCCAATTCAGTACATCTAGAGGTGCAATTTGTTCTGAGAACTTAGAGGATTTTGTGACCCGACAGATTTAACGTGCCCCTGTCACCATTTACTACACGAAGAATCCTTGCCCGGCTGGGACGCACCAGGCTGTCCCACCGAAAAAAATTAAAAAAATTAAAAAACGGGTAGAGAGTTGGAAATGTTTTTTCTAATTACTCTCGACCTAACATAATAGTAAATCAAATATATGGATTAAAACAGATTTATTGCATTCCTATTATTGACGTAAAATTAAACGCTATAAAATTTACATTTAGCTTATTTTAAAATGACACCTTAAAATTTTTACTATCAGACATTAGAACCAAAGTGGAGTTACAACTGAACTTTAAACTCATTTACGAGTAGTGGCGAGTAAAATAACTTCAAATCACATTTACCTTAAAAATGAATCTAGAATATATATAATATCACTAACTACACATCAACTAACTATTTAAACAGTTAATATTTTGGTTTAAATGTAACGTCGAACAAAGAGGTAATTTATGAGCCATAAATTATGCCGTCAACATTAAGACTTTGATCTTTGCCATAATAATAATAATAATAAAAAACAGTATGATCTAATGCAGTTCTAATGCAGTCTAATACAGTCCTTATTGATATATCAATTTTGGTCATGATCAAATGTTCGCTTAAACATTTTTTTCAGATTTGTTGTTGTTTCTAATCCTTCACAACATAGTTTCAGATTTATCAAAGCAATGAGTCCAAACACTTTAGCAAAGCCACACACCAAAACTAATCGCAGGAGAATGTCTTGCAAGTAAAATCCCAGACATTCAAGGAATTCGAAGGAAACAGATTTCAATTTGCGCTTGCAACGTGTTGGGAAGACATTGCTCCCAAATTTGAAAGTTAAACTGTTAAAATTATGTTTGAACTTCTTAAATGACCACTGATGAATCGTGTAAATTGCCGTTTGATCCGATCTCTCTCCCTTGAACTTAAGAGCACAATCTGGGCTTTTTCTATCAAACCAGTAATAAACAGGAAACTTTAACCAGGGTTGCCTGTCGCAGGTTTTCTTCAGGGATAAAATCTATTGATAGGTAATGAGGTAGTCAGATGTTGTCCCTTTTAGCCAGGTTATCAGCAACTTCCTTACCAGAGACACCAACATGTGACGGGTAAGTGGACATCTCCAGTTTTGGTGAGGCATTTCAAATAGTCGATTATTACAGTGCTCACAATGAGTAATTAACTAGATTCCAGTCCTGTAAGTATTGTAAGGAAATGCGACAGTCAGTGATGACCCAGATGTCCAGAGAAGTTTCTAATTCGAGAATGGACTTTAATCCTTTATGAAT
This sequence comes from Parasteatoda tepidariorum, assembly GCF_043381705.1. Classification (NCBI taxonomy): domain Eukaryota; kingdom Metazoa; phylum Arthropoda; class Arachnida; order Araneae; family Theridiidae; genus Parasteatoda; species Parasteatoda tepidariorum. The sequence goes on along the minus strand of NC_092209.1, from coordinate 25,266,996 downwards.
GGCTATGAGTTCACTTCTGAATACCGAGAAATTTTTTCTCCACTTAACTCTTATTCATACTGTTTTGTCAAAATAAAAAGGAGGAGAGCTATTAAAAAATAATAGAATAAAAAGAACGTAGAAGAAGCTATGTTACTTCTAGTATGTTGAATCGGTGAGGATCGCATAAATCTCTGGCTCCTATTTCCGTTACCATGTACCACCCATTGAAAGGAGCTGCAGGAAATTCCAGTCCACCAACATCGAATAACATACTGGACACTGCGGGCAATGCATACCATTGGATATTGAGATCCTTAAACCAAGGATACCTAAAGGAGATACAGAAATAAGCATTTTTTAATATTCCATTAAAAAATGTATCACAAAATGACGAATTTCTTTGAAAAAAAAAACTTAAATATGTACATCGAGTTTCGAATTTTAATACATACTATTAAAATCTTGGAATATGTTTAATGTAACCTAAATTATAGACTATTAAAGTGTGGGTGTAACAATGCAGGAAGCTAATAGAACGCATGGTTGTAATTTTTTTATAATTTTATTTTTAGGATATTTTTGATTCACAAATAAATTGATTTGGCAAAGATTACAGTTCATTTTCTTTTATTTTGGCTAAGATTAGATGGACAAAAATTAAATAGCGAAAATAATGATTTTGATATATATAATCCTCTTAACCAATGGGAGACCGCTTTACTTAAAAACTAAACTAAAAGGCAGCAGTCAAATTAAAAACATGTATAGTTTGTCTAAAGAAGGAACTCCCCTCACCAAGTAGTCTAAGGCCGTCTGCTGCTATAGAATAGGTATTTCATATATTTATATATAGAGTATTTCAAAGAGGAGGTATTTATTTCTCTGTGTACGTAGCGTCCTCAAACCTCAAGTTTTTACAGTCAAATCAATGGATTTCTTAGGTTTACTTCAAATTAATTGTCCCAAAATACACTTGGAACTTTCTTGCACTCTGAAAAAACTCAATGGTTGTCGATGAGAATAAAACGTACATATTACGGCCGGCATAATTATCGTGTCGCTGTAAAATAAATACATTATACATTTTCAAACAATTTTGGAGGTGTAGAAATAATGTGCCTATTATTTTTTATTATTTTTTTTATTATCAAAAGTTAAAGGTTCTTGAGATCTGCCCACATGTTTGTGATCCATCTATGCGTNGCGTAGCAATTTTCGGGGGTTGGCGAGCGTTAGCGAGCAGGGGGCGCAGCCCACTAGTTTTAAATAAAATAATAAAAAAATATTATGTATTTATTAACACTTAATTTTTGCATTAAATTATTTTTGGATAAACCAATTTTATTGCAAGAATTCTTTCCTTTCGCTTAAAAATGTATCGATTAAGGTATAAGGCGCAAAAAATAATATTGGCATTAAGGGATCTAAACTTTGGGTCGCTCTCCTGATCAGTCTATAGGGACCATATTTTCTAAATCGTGCTATCCTTATGTACTGGGGGTCAAAAATCCGAATACAACGAAATAATGGTATGTTCATTCAGAATAAGTACATTTTTGTGTCTGATTTCGTATTTTAAAGTATCGTCTGCAATAATAAGCATATTGCACCTATTGAACAATTAAGATTGAGTTTAAAATGTTGAAATCCGATCATTAGATCAAAACTTATTCAGAGAGGTCAGTTTATTTTTTGCGCACTATACACTAGATGCCCAAAGCGTATTGATAACGAAGGTGATGGCGTTATTGATCAAAATAAATGTTTGTTAACAATTTATCTGTTTGAATTTAAAGTAATTACTTTTCGGTAAAAATGTGTTATATAAATGTGCGAAACACATTACTTTGCCACTCCCTTAATGTTTTAATTATCCTCTTTTCGAATTAAATGATTTTCTTACTTTGGATGGGAGATGTGTACTCTCATTACCAGTTCTTCAGGCAGATCGAATACTTGAGGATCATGACCGTTAGCAGACAACACTAAAGGCAAGATGTCCCATTTTTGTCCTGCACCTTTCCAGCCCAATTTTAGGCACAACTGTAAAATAAACCTCATGAGAAATGGAGCTCTTAAGGATTGATTCAGAAAAAAGGACAAGAATGGAGGTACAGAAATTTAAAACAAACTTTGGTAAAGTATTAGTCAAAAGATAAAAATATAATTCTATATTTAATCACCTATCGACGTTAGCATAATAATTTATATTGGGTTAGAGTAAATTGGATTTTTTTAATAAACAATATCGGGAAAAATACGTTAACCGGTTAACGCCCAGCGTCATATATTTAGGACAGTTCCTTTTTTCAAAGACATTCATTGTGGTGGGAAACTTTTTTCAGAATTTTCATTTATCTGGGTGAATTAAAGGATTCACAGATACCATTATGATTTAGTTATTTCTGATTAGATCAAGAATTATAAGGAACAAGTACTTTTTGATCTATCAATGACTTTTTGAATGCTCTAACAGTAGAAAAACCAATTAATTTCGATAATATATTATACCGCTTTTTCCTTAAAACCACTTTTTGTATCATTTTAATATATAAATTCGGGACAAAACGGGTTAAGGCAGTCAGTTTTTTCCTATCGATAGCTAATTTTAGGGTTTTTTGTTGAAGATTGTTGACATGATTGTTGAACATTTGATTTTTTTTAATTAAAATTCTGCCCTTAGTATATGATTATATGAATCAGTTTTTATTCTTTATCACCGAATTTTTTCTATGATCAGCTACTTTTTGGATCACCATGTAACTTTAATTCATCTCTTTCAAGGCATAGGGGATAAAAGCGAGAAGCATAAGTTCGTCTTCATAGTCATTAACTCAACTCAACACTAAAATCAGTATTATATCAGCTTGATCGAACATTATGTGTAAATAAAATAAAATTAGAAAAAAACTCCGTATTTTCAAATTTTGCCCCGAACGAACTGTCAAGCGTAAAAGCTATGCTAACAGCTAAAAAAGAAAACTGGCAGTAAAACCATTTAAATTATATCTGATTTTCGGATGACCGTTTACGGCCATCTTACACGGCCATATAACATGGTTACAATAAAATACCTAAACAAATAATAGTTCTAAGTTAAGTATAAGACAATCGAGAAAAAAAGAAGCTACTTCAGTGAATTCAATGAGATTTAATGTACTTATGGGATTTTGGTTTTCCTCGGAAGGAAAGAGCAATGGAAAATATCTAAGTTATAAGACTTCTAGTCTGTCAAATAGTGATCATGTAATTATTGGTTTGTCAAATAATTTGAGTGATTAATTTGTTCTAGTACCTTCTACGTGGAACGTTTCTATTAGACCAATTTAAACATTGCTAAAACATAAGAGAAAGAAAATTGTTTATTGATCCCAAAGAGATGCAGTCTAAACAAGCAATGCTTAAAAAAGCCACACTTGAATTTTATAGCACGTTAGTTCTATTAACATTTTAAAAGCTTATAATAACTGTGACTATACTTGTGACAGTCCAAAAATTTAATCTACATCTTACTATGCTATAAAACAATTGTTTTCGATTGTTCGTGGTCTACTTTTTTTTAAAAATTTAACACGTTGAATGCCATAGAGAAAAATTTCAAACCTCTTTTTATGGATAATATAATAAAATAATTTGAATATTGTCTTAACGAATTATGTTATATTGTTCTCCATAATTTTATAGACTAAGAAACATTAATGATTAGTACTTTTTGTGCTATTTAATTTTCCGAGTTTTGGCCAGCTTTTTATGAATTCGTCGACCACTGTGCTGTGTTAGCTTTATTGATTCATTCATAGCAGAAAGATTTATAAGGAGACGTTCGTAATTTTTTAACACGCTCACGCCGGGTGTTGCGCTTGATAGAGGGACGAAAAAGAGAAAATACTGGTAGAAGAACTATTTCAGTATTAGATAATATTCGGGAGGAGTTAATCTATTCTCAACAACAAAAATTCACTGTAAGGAAATCTTTCACGGCGAAGAAGCAATTCCATATAAAAATTGCACCCGTTAAAAACAGTTGGTAGTTATGGATTTTAATTATTCCCGGAAAAGAGCTAAAAAATGAAATTTATTTGTTACCAGTTTTTACTACGGTGCGCCGCCCGATGAAACAATCTAGCTTGACCCACCGGTGGGTCACCCCGGCGTGAACGTGTTAAAGGAGCCAGGAAATCAAAATCAGTGACTGTATACTTATTTATTTAGAAATATTATACATTGCGCTGAATACAATTATATTAACACGTTCACGCCGGGAAAAGAGAAAATACTGGTAGAAGAACTATTTTAATATTAGATAATATTCGGGAGGAGTTAATCTATTCTCAACAATAACAATTCACTGTAAGGAAATTTATCACGGCGAATAAGCAGTTCAATATAAAAATTGCGCCCGTTAAAAACAGTTGGTAGTTATGGATTTTAATTATTTCCGGAAAAAAACTAAAAAATGAAATTTATTTGTTACCAGTTTTTACTCCGGTGCGCCGCCCGATGAAACAATCTAGCGTGACCCACCGGTGGGTCACCCTGGCGTGAACGTGTTAAACTTTTCATATTATTTGAAATTTTTTTAAACATTTTTGTTTTTTATAGACTCTAAGAAATCTATTTGAATCTGTGACTGAAATTTCGGTAACTCAGTAGTTGATAAATATTAAAAGGCATCGCTACCTTGAACTCGTTATAATACTGCATTAATTGAGACAGTAATTTAAAATTTGTAATGAACGAACATCATACTTCGGTAAAGTCAGCACTAGCCGGATCCCCAATAATGGTTCCATCTTCTTGTTTGTAACCGGCATACATTATTAACTGTGTGTTCCATACTCTACAATCCCGCAAACCATCAGTCCTTTGCGGAAATATTGTTATGGCAGATCTGTAAAAAAATACACAGATAGGAATGTGATTATGTATCATGGTATTAGAGTATATTATAATACCAAACCTTTTAAATGTTGTACATAAATAGGTTGTTCTGAAAACTGATGATTTTCAAAAATATATAACTTAGAAGCGGTTAAGGTTTAACCCTTTCGAGCCGACTATCACAAATACGTGTCAGCATAAAAATGTATCAATCAGGGTAAAAAGATAAAACTGGTAATCAAAGTAATTCTTTAGCAGTTTATTTGTGGGTGCAGTTATAATTGTTTGATTTATTTAATTCACCATTATTTTGTTCAAAATAAAACTAGTTATACTTTGAATTAACATTGATTAAATATATGATTAAACTAACAATAATTAAAGTAAAAGCAAAGTAAGTCTGTCAAATTAGCAACGACTACATTTAAGTTACCGTTTTTTATTTAATTACAACTTGATTCTGATTTTGTACGAATGCTTTTCTGAATCA
>NC_092209.1:25249477-25261578 GCF_043381705.1 Parasteatoda tepidariorum | reverse complement strand
CAGATTTCTGTGCAGAAACCTCTGTAAATCATTGGCTTGATTGTGGAACTGGCAAACGTCATATTTGATTCATTTAAAAAAACGCAGTACCCTCGGATAATTTGACATTCCAGATAACTTGACTTTTGTTATTTAAATTATTTCATAAAATAAATACTAGGTTATTATTAGTAACCTAGTATTTCTCTTATTACTGTATAATGTAATCCTAGTATTTGTAATCCTAGTAACTACTAATTCATTGTGCAATTTATATAAATATTTGTAATAAATAGGAGAAAATTATGTTTTTATTTATTTAGAAGCTACGGGTTAGTTTCAAATGAGGACGGATACATTGCTGGACATACCGTCCTCGGGGACGGGTAAAATTTCTGAGTTTTTTCGAGCCCTGCAGCTCAGTTCAGTTTAGGCAGGTATGTATGAATATCTTATGTAAGCTCAAAAATTTGTTAGCAATTTACATTTTGGATAGTGAAACTATAAATCACAGATAAATAATTAATTATTACAACATGTCCTATTGCGGCATTTCAAAAATATTGTTATGGGTTTTTCTCTTAATAGAGATTTTTAAGAATCGTGATGCAGTTTTCAATTACTTTCTGCACCGCCATCTTTCAAATTTTTTTAAAAACAAAAGTCAGAAATTCTGCGAGAAAAAATTTATGCCCTGATCCTTGAATTTGCTGAAAGAATTGTTATATTTAAACTTAAGTGTTGTCCTATTTTAATTTCCCGAAAACAGTTAATCTAATTTAAAACATTATGTACATAACTATAACAAAAACAGGTGTTACCTTATTCAAAAATTATTTAAAAAATTAAATGTTCTTAATTTATGTATTTTAAGATAAATTGAGCTGATGAGATTAGTAAAAGTAGACCCTAAATAAAATATTTATAAAACAAATTGAGATTTCCAGGGGAAAGTGATATTGCAGGTTATGGGCTAATTTGACTAGATGCAATCTTAATTTATTTTTCCCAGCCTAATTTTTATTTCGCAGGAGACTTGTCGACGAGAAGTCTTAGAATGTTAACAGTAGATAGTCGACAAGTAGTCTTAGAATTAAAACGCCCAGACAGTAAACGCTATGACGCGAACTGCAATAAATTCGTGTTTAGGTTTTATAAACTTCGTCATTTGGAATCTTGCGGGCTAGAATTTAAGACAATACTTACAATTTCCAATTCTTAATTGTCAACGTATGAAATTTACAGTTAATTTACACAAATTGTTCAACTGCCACGCTAATTTTACATGGCTTGCCCGTCTGGCTAAACGGGAAATAACTACGAACTGAAATTTGCCAGTATTAGACAAATTTTGATAGTTTTTAAAAAAGTTTAGCATGTCATAGCTGATAAAAGTGGTGAAAAGTGGATAAAACTTGTTCTAAACAATTCGTAGGCTTATATAATAAGCCTACGAATTCTTTAGAACAAATAGTGGATACAAATCTACTAAATTGAATTTATTAAACCAAGAATCACAGTTAATAAATTACCTCTTGAAAATATTTATTCGCTGTTCGGAGTAAGTTGGCATCTCTGTGTATACAGGGTGTCTCAGTTAAGCGTTTCAGAACTTCTAAGAGGGGTAGGGGGCATCCTGACGACTCGAAATCATATAGCAATGTGGGGTCGGAAATGTTTTCCTGAAGCGGTGACGTACACAGAAGCACCATAAAGAAAAGAGACCGTTAGTAAAAAATCGCTATAATAATACATTGAAAAAATTATATGGTACATGGGGCAAAGTAAGTGTTCGAAGTTTCAGCCACTGGCTACAATGTACACCTCACATCTCCGGCGCATGGCCATTCGAACATTCTGCAATACTCCAGGCATATCTCGCAGGCAGCTACTGCGATTCTTGCAACCAGCATTATCAACAGGAGTGTCATAAACCAGTGTTTTCATATGACTCCAGCAATCAAGACATGATAGGTCGGGTGACCGAGGAGGCCATATAATTTTTTCAATGTATTATTATTGCGATATTTCACTTACGGTCTCTTTTCTTTAAGGTGCTTCTGTGTACATCACCGTTTCAGGAAAGCATTTCCGACCTCACATTGCTATATGATTTCGAGTCGTCAGGATGCCACCTACCCCTCTTAGAAGTTCTGAAATGCTTAACTGAGACACCCTGTATAAATAAAACTAGTTTTGTGTGTTCTATATTGCATTAATTTCTTCAAACCATTTTAGTAACGATAATAATATAAAAAAATTAAAATTTACTCGAATTATGTGTTTCTAATAATCTTGATTTCGCCGGTCACCGATGACCCTGTGGCTTCACGAACGAACTCAGTGCTGGCCACCGGTGACCCCCATGTCATTCAACGTGTTAAAAGAAATCGAACTCTTCCAAAAAAGAAAATTTCGCAGCATATACCTCCAGATATACTTGCATACGTTTTTTTTTATTTCTATAGTTCCACCCTTTATATTTTTTTACTTCCAAAAATAATTGCAAAAAGCTGCAGGTTAAGCTTTTAATTTTCGAAAAACCTTATAATAGTTTTACTGAGAATATATGGCTAGGCATATACCTTCCAACTTTCCCTATAAATGAAGAAAACTACTTTTCAATCTAAAAGAATAGCTTCCAAGTAAAGACAATAACGCCGTTGTGTTTTATAAATTTTCTAGTACTTAATAACCTCGCCGAATATTAATTTAATAATCCCACGAAACTGAAGTAGAAAGATACACTTAAGATGAAACTTCATTTTTTTTGTCGTATGCCTGTTTTAGGCAGTGGGGGAGCGATTGTTCCTGTTTTTCAGTGGCGCCATCTATGGCCAGAAATTCGACATCTGCCACGCCATTCACACAACCACAACCTGTTTATAGAGTTGATCACATTCACACACAAAGGAGAGAGGATATAGAAAACACACACAGAGAGAAAGAAACATCCATGCCTTGCCCGGGATTCGAACCCAGAACCTTTTTGATGCAAGGACAGTTCCCTGCCCCCTACACAGGTCGGTTGGCGAAACTTCATTTAGTTTAAGAGATATAAAACTGGTAATTAGGGTTTTTGAGTGTTCTATATTGCATTAATTTCTTCAAACCATTTTTGTAACGATAATAATATAAAACAATTTAAAATTTACTCGAATTATGTGTCTCGAACAATCTTGGCTTCCCCGGTCATCGGTGACCCGCATGGCATTCAACGTGTTAAAACCTTTATATACACAGTTCGTCAACAGTCGCATCCTGTTTTAGAACTATTCTTGCATTTTCAATTCGAACAAAATACCGACATAGGCTATCATCGTTTCGATTCAGTCCTTTATTCAATTACTGTCTTGTTGGAGGACGGTTGTTTCACATTCATAGATCCGTAAAAAAATGCAATAAATCACATAAAGTCTATTATGAATGAGGTCGAATTTTCAATATTTTTGAAGTTAGAGAGTGATTTGGGATGATGCCAGTTTATAACCTAATTGATGGTGTTCAGCAGACTAAAACATTTATAAGCTTCATTTTACATTGCAAACGAATGAAGTTTACACGGATCGAATGAGAACTTTAAAATTAACTTCGATCTTAATAAGTCTTTTATAAATATAGATGGCTATTATTTTGTTTAAACGAGCATAAAAAATATAACGAATTGTATGTAAAATGGGATTTTACTGTCCTAAATATGAGGGGGACTGGAAAGTAATGCCGTTTCAGTGAATTTGATATTTGTTATCAAGATCATATTTTTAATCAATAATGATTTCCCCCTCGGTTCGGTGAGCAGGAGGTAAAACCTCCTGATTATAAGTACTCGAACTATAACACTATATGAGAATACACTTCAATATGGAAAAATTTTATTCTATATTTTAAATGTTAATGCTAACATTTGTTTTATAAGCATGTTTTAAATACTCAGAATGCGATGGATTGATATGTAAGTTATAAAATGTATGTATGATGTTTTTTTCGTTATTAAATTTGAATTTCCTTTTATTGTATTTAAATCCAAAAGAATAATTTCGATACTTTAGTTCGCATAAAAAACAAAATGAAAAATGTTTTACTGAGTGTTTTTTTAAAATTTGTTTGTTTTTGTTTAAATGATAAAGAATGAATTTACAACTTTGAATGCTCAATTTTTAATTTCAGTATAAGAAATCGTTTTATCTTCTTTCTTTCTTTTAACTCTAAATATTTAGAAATTGCGTCTAAAAATACCTGAATAACATTTATAATGCTTTGGTTCTACGCATAAATTGAATAAAGATCATTTACAAGATTCACCCGTTGCCAGATTTGTTTTTAAAATTTTTGACAATATCGATTTTTTTGTCTACCCATGTTGTTTTTTGATGCGCATGTTCTTTCAGTTGGTGACGTTGGAGTCATTGAGAAAGTTTGACATACCGTGAAATTCGTGAGACCCCAGAATTTGATTTCTGGTAGAATTTTAGATCACAGAATTCGCGCTTTTCACTTCGATTTGATTTCTTTGAACTTAAAAAAAAAGTAGGGAAAAAACTATTCATATCTTACTTCTCTCGTAAATCTATAACTAAGTAAATATGTGTATGTCTTTAGAAGGCTAAAAATGTCTTCTATTTTAAGAACAATCGCTTTAACATGCAAAACCGTACGACTATGATGTCATATAAGCTTATAACAAATTTAAAACTTTGTGGTTATGGAATATACGTGTTTTGTCATAATAATTACCTGATGTTTCCTTTGTTTGTGGCGTATTTAATGTGGTTGCAAAGGGCTTCAAACATTTCTCGAGCAGTGGAAACGTATCTGGCATCGAAAACCTAAAAAAAAATAATACTTCAAACTAATCAATTCGTAAAGATTCATACAGATACATAATTTAACCCAGTTTAGAATATTTGGATTATCTTATTACTATTATTATATATTATCTTATCTAATACGTCTAATTATACAGTAAATTCTAATACAGTTTTCCATTGTTGTTGGTATATTTTTATTGGCAGGATAATCACATGGTAGGATCCAGTTTTCCCACATTAATTATTATATTTTTTTTTAGCTGTCATGAATTATTATTATTATTAAATTAATCACTATTAATCTATTACTATCACTATTAAATTAATAAAAGCCATACAGATATTGTTTTTCTGTAAAATATTTTTGTAATCTAAATTTGAAGGTAATATTTACGTTCAAGGTAATATATACCTATATTTATTTCTCTTATTTTACTCAGCTTATAATACGTTTTTTTAATTTTGATTAGATTCTAAACTAAGAGCTAAAAACTACGAGTGTTGTCTTTTTATTATAATGTAATTCCATGATACTATCTTAATAATCATATTAAGATGAACTTATTTGAATCGTTATAAATCTAAACTTATTAACCGGTTTACAGTTTTTTCATTATTATTTTTTTTTGGTGTATGGCATAGCATAAAGACATAACATAGGTATAATGATTATAGCAGAGAGGTTAACACGATGAATGGCCACGCTAATTTTACATAGCTTGCCCTTCTGGCTAAACGGTAAATAACAAACTAAATTTGCAATTATTAGACAGATTTTTTTTTAGTTTTGTAAAAGGTTTAGCACATTGTAAAAAAAGTGGTGATAAATATAAGCCTACGAATTGTTTAGAAATAGTGGTGGATAAAAATCTACTAATTTGAATTTATTGAACCTGGAATCACAATTAATAAACTACCACTTGAAAATATTTATTCGCCGTCCGGAGCAAGTTGGCATCTCTGTGTATATAAATAAAACTATTTTTGTGTGTTCTATATTGCATTCATTTCTTCCAACCATTTTAGTAACGATAATAATATAAAAAAATTACAAATTTACTCGAATTATGCGTTTCTATTATGTGTCTCTTGGCTTCTCCGGTGACCCCCGTGGCACTGCAAACAAACTCAGTGCCGGTCACCGGTGACACCATGACATTCAATGTGTTAATGTTAATAATCATTTTAAGATAAATTTATTTGAATCGTTATAAATCTAAACTTATTAACTAGTTTACAGTTTTTTGATCACTATTATTTTTTTGGCTTATGACATAGCATTGAGGCATAACATAGGTATGATGATAGCAGAGAGGTAAAAGTACTGAGCTCTCATTGTGAATGTCCAGGGTTCTATTTTCGGTTACGACTTGAATTCCAAACTGCTTCAATAGGCGGTTGATGAAACAATATTGTCCATGTGACCATACTGCCACCATCATGCCTTTGGTCTCAAAATTGTGGAGCTATAACCTCCATGTTCCTCTTCGCAAACAAGCATGGTAGCATGGTAGTTGAGCACGGTACTTGTCAACAAGCATGATAGTTGAGGGACAACCAGTAATACGTTTAATTTGGCATGTACTGTACTACCAAATTATATATTTTTACTAAAACAAAGGTTCTTAATGCAGCATAAAATATTTTCCTGTATTAAAGTTTAAATTACCTTATATGTTCTTATGTACCTTCTATACACTTCAAATAAGCAGTTAAATAAATTGGAAAAAAGTGATTAATAAATTTCATTGCGTTTTTTGGTCCTATACTAATACCAATGAAGGAAGTAAGAAGGAAAAATCGTTGACAGAGAAAATTGGCAAATGTTGCGTGCACGAAGAAAAGAAAAGAAGTAAAAAAGATGATTTTATTAAAAATAATTTTTTGAATATGAGAGATTAGTTGGCTGACTTAAACTGATAAAATTATGATTATCGATCTAAAAAAAAGAAAGTAATTCTAAAGTTAATTTGAGTAGACTTTTGAGAAAAACATTATAATTTATCCACCAAATTAATGCCATAAATGCTTGAAGTAAAATAGGTTATTTTTATTGTCTTGATTACCATATCTTCCTTTTTTTTCTATAAATTTGCTTTTAGTGATGAGAGTCAAGAGCTTGCTCAATTTTGAATCATTTGATGCTGATGAGAAAACAAAAAAGCTATTAAGGTAATTGCTTATTAATAATAATAATATAATAATCCAAGTGAATTTGTAATTCAATATTTATGCACGATACTACTAAGCAAGTCAAAAAAAAAGAACATATGGGGAAAAGTTTTTAAATTATTAAATTGCCAGTCCATTATATTTGAAAGAACTGCCAGAAACTAATTTTAAAATCACTTAAAAATAATAACTACTGTTACGAAAATAGCAATTTAGCACTCTACTAAATTTAAATATTTTGGACATGTTTGTTGTTTATATCGTTGGTCTTACAACTCAATCTCGCGTGCATTTCTATTATTAAATACTGTGGGTGGTCTAATTTTTTTTAATTGTGCCTTGTAGAATTTGAAAGACAATGGTGGACATATATGTCCCTTGATCAGAAAGGTAGTAAAAAAAGAGGGAATTTAATCTTTGCTATTAAGACAAATAAGGTATTGTTTCTGGTGTTTATTAATGCAGAATAAATGAAATCATTTTCAAGTTGATTAGACAATACCTTGATCAGAACCTTGATCAACACCTTGATCAGAAAGGTAGTAAAAATGAGGGAATTTAATCTTTGCTATTATGACAAATGAGGTATTGTTTCTGGTGTTTATTAATGCAGAATAACATGAAATCATTTTCAAGTTGATTAGACAATACCTTGATCAGAACCTTGATCAACACGTTGATCAGAAAGGTAGTAAAAAAAAGAGGGAATTTAATCTTTGCTATTAAGACAAATGAGGTATTGTTTCTGGTGTTTATTAATTCAGAATAACATGAAATCATTTTCACGTTGATTAGACAAGTCGTTCAAAAGTTATAAAAGTTCTTATGTAAAAGAGATATAGTTTCGTGCTTCACGCGTCTGATATTACTATCTACACATATAAGGTGTTGTTAGTTATGTATTGCTTTACTTTAAAGCCGCTTAAATCAATCTAGAGAAAAATTTTGAAGTTATGAGGGTATTATACGTAAAACATTAACCGTTAAAAATAATGCAAGCCACAAATTGGATATATCCAAGACATATGCATTTTATTTATATGCATGTATTTTATTTATATAGTTTATTAAAATAATGAGGTGGTTTGTTACGAAATGCTCAGTTTTCGAATGTTATGCGAGACTTTTTCGATTTTCAAACAATTTCAGTTAGAATAATAAATTATCATTGTTATTTATATTCTTATTCAATATATCAAATCAAATATAATTTGGGATATTCGAATTACTGACTTGTAATTTAGACCACTGTATTCTTCCGATGCATCTTGGCGCATTTCTCCAAGCAAGTTTAGCACCATACACCAATTCAGTTTCCTTTAATTCATAAGTGCCACTGGATTCGACTTCGCTCATTATCTCTTTCCATCTTCTGACGTGACTTGGAGAATTCATTCTGAAAAAGAATTCTTTCAATTATTTAAATTAATACATTTTCGGTAAAGATAGACGGGTTAAATACATTTATTTTATGAACTTAAATTAACAGAAAAATAGTATTTAAACTGACTTAATTTATTAAATTTTTTTAACTTTTCAACCTTTATTTTCTAGTCTTTCTAATTTTTTAAAATTTTATTTGAGTAACGCATCTTTGGGGAGGGAAAGTAAATTATGTTTTTATATGGTTCTTTATTTTATATTGAAATATTTACTCAATTTTTGCTTCCTATTTTTAATTTTGTTTTGTTTTGCAATCTTTTTGCCTCAGTGTGTCTTTCTCTATCAGAGTTCGTACAATATATACATTTAAAATGCTCCGTATTAAATAAAAGTATGCTAATTGTTCCACTTCCAGCAAAATAAAATACAAAATGCAAGAATGCCAACTGCTTCGTTTTCTGCAAATGTTTTAATAGAGCAGCGATGGCTCCGGAATGGAGCTTTCGCCTTCAAAAGAGGTGAACCGGGTCCGAATCCCAGCGATGGCTGGTCGATACGAATTTCGCATCCGGTCTGCACCAACCACAGTGCTAACTAGAAATATTATTCTCCGTGGTAGACGGATCATGGGTTACAGTCCCTTTGCGGTCAGTCTAACAGTGGGAAATACTAGTGGTCTTCCTCTCCTTGTCAGACCTTCCAGGTCAGTTTCATCATAAAAGTCCTCCACAAAGACAAATTTCTCCCAATACTTGATCTAGGAGTTCCCTTGTCTTCTGCTTTGAGGTTCAAAATTACAAGGCTACGAAGTTGAATATTAGTAGTCATGAACCCAAGAATTGGTTCGGCTGTTCAACGACGGGTATAAAATTATAAATTGTTTTAATAAATTGGTAGCAAATTAAATAGTAATAAATGTAGAATGAGGATAATTACGCCTACTATTTAAAAGAGTTACCACTTGCATTTCGTATGATATTTCAAATCTTTGATATGTTGTGGTTGAAAAATCACTTTAACACTAGATTGCCGTAGGAAGTCATTTTGACTGCTTTTAATTTCAATTAGNACTTTATCTTGGAAAAGAAGCAGTTTTATATATATGCCAGAATTATAAAAGAAGTCTTGATAGTTACAGATATTTCATTTTTTTCGAAAAAAAAATGCTGGAATGAAATGTTTTACGTACCAGGTTTTTCTCTTTTCCGTCTTGCTATATAAGGGCTTTCACCCATGGCAAACTGTTTTGTTTTCTGCAAATATTTTAATGGAGCAGCGATGGCTCAAAGGATAGAGCGTTCACCTTCAAATGGGGTAAACCGGGTTCGAATTCCAACGATGGCTGGTCGACATGAATTTTGCATCCGGTCTGCACCGACCACAGTGCTGACGTAAAATATCCTCAGTGGTTGACGGATCATGGGTTACGCCAGACTAATCGTGGGAGGTACTCGTAGTCATCCTCTCCGTGTAAATGCGGATTTGTTCCATCAAAAGAGTCCTCCACAAAGGCAAATTTCTTCCTAGGAGTTCCCTTGTCTTCTGGATTGGGTTTAAAACTACAAGGCTACGTAGTTGAATATTGGTAGCCATGAACCCAAGAATTGGTTCGGCTGTTCAACGACGCGTATAAAATTATAAATTGTTTTAATAAATTGGTAGCAAATTAAATAGTAATAAATGTAGAATGAGGATAATTACGCCTGCTGTTTAAAAGTATTGCCACTTGCATTTTATATGATATTTCATATATTTGATATGTAGTGCTGGGAAAATCACTTAAAATGAAAAAAAAAATACTAAAATCTCTGAAAATGGTAAAGGAGTAAGAACTGCAATAGCAAAATTATGGTTAATTCTGAAAATAATTTGATAGCCTTAACGTGAGATACCTGAACAAAGATCTGCGCAATGGCGGGCTACTTAACTTTCAGTTGAATTCATTAAACTAGAATCAAACATTCAAACACAGCTTTTACTAACTTTAGAAGAAATTTACCCGCTAAATGGTGCAAGCTGGCACCTCCATAACTGACGTATGAGAATTTTAAGCAGTCAGACCTCTACTTGTTAAAATTAGTGTCTTCAAAAGAGTATTCCTTTTAAAGATAATGTGTATTTATTACCACTATTATAATTTGAAAGATAGTAGGAGCTCCGCATATGGTAGAGTAAGCCATTTTGCTCGTCATTGCAGCTTTCGACATCTAGCTACACAACCATGGCAGGACTGCCAACTTTCTGTTCTTTCAAGAATTTTTTTTTCTAGTGGTAGCCAAGTTTATGCTTCAATGTATTATTCTTTCTTTTATAAATTTTAATTGAAGTTTTTTTCGCTCCAGTACTTGTAAATGATTCGAAGGCTTATATAAAAATCCACTGTGTTCCAGTATTTAGTGGTATTAAAAGATCACGTGTAGTTAGAAAAATACGTAATCCTTTGTTTATGTTTTAAGGTATTATTTTTAAGGTTTTATTCATTTGAACTTATTTTATTCACCACTACAGAGCAATGATTTAAAAGTTCCTATGCAACGCCACTTAATTGTAGTTTCTTCGAGATGAGGCTTACGAAATGATGGCGAAATTCTGAAAGTTTTGGCTTTTGAATGATGTCTACCTCTCTATGAAATATTTTGCGAATAGCGTAGTTGGCAGGCCTGCCATGAAACTATGGAATTGTGCGAAGTATTAGGTCAACTGCTGAGTTATGTCCGCTGGAGCACATGTCTCATTTTACAGTCATGCAAAAGGTTCCTTTATAAAGAAATGAGTTAGGGTATTTAACTTTTAACTCAATGGTAATATTAATTGCAGTTTAATATATAAGCGGTTAACGCCCAGCGTCATATATTTAGGACAGTTCCTTTTTTCAAAGACATTCATTGTGGTGAGAAATTTTTTTAAGTATTTTCATTTATCTGGGTGAATTAAAAGATTCTCAGATACCATAACTTATGAAAGATCTGTGACTAGATCTAGAATTAAAAGGAGGAAGTACTTTTTGATCACAAAAGCAACTCCACTTCCTGCTTACCTCAATGGGCAACCAAAACAGTGTAAAAATTCTAGATGAATGGGATAGGGGTAGCTTCGCGACCCAGGTGCCCAGAAAAATTAAAACACTAGGACTAGTACTTTTTGATTGGGGTAGGGGCCGCTGCGCGGTCTAGGCACCCAGTTTTGTTTAAAGAAAGAAAGTACTTTTTGATCTATCAAAGACTTTTTGAATGCCCTAACAGTAGAAAAACCAATTAATTTCGATAATATATTATACCACTTTTTCCATAAAACCACTTTTTGTATAATTTCAATGCATAAATTCGGGACAAAACGGGTTAAGCTTACATCAGCATATATGTCGCAGAAGAACATGTGCATGCACATTCTACCTTGTAACGAAAGTATCCAATACAACTACATCTGATGTATCCTGTATAATTAAATCGCAGCCATTTAAGGGTAAATGCCCTACCACTTTGTTTTTTACTAAGGCACCAACTGCGTCTTCGTATGATCACGCATATTTTTTCGCGGACATAATTGTTTGATAGACATAATATATTGTCTTTTTCTCATTCTTTGTCTTCATTTATGTACGTCTTCATAAATATATCTGGGCATATTTATTTAATAAATTAATTGGGAGTGAGCAAGACAAATACGAAAAATAAAATTAAATTAAATATTTAAAATGGAAGCTTGGTTTTAAATGTCTACCACTCTATAAAATATTTTACAAAAAGTGTAGTAGTTGGC
>NC_092209.1:25222793-25249281 GCF_043381705.1 Parasteatoda tepidariorum | reverse complement strand
CACAGATGAGTATATATATATATATATATATATATTGTCGTGAAGTCTCAAGAGTAGAATTTTAACTTAGAGTTAAAGCTAATAAAAAGAGTTCTGAAAATTCTTTAGTACGATATTAAAACCATTTTTTAAATTTTCTTAGCACCGTATGAAAGCAGATCAACACGGTAGGAATATGATGAAAGCGCATGGCATAGACACACGAGCTAAGCTGACGAGTGATTCGGTAAAGACTAATTACCGGTCACGCAAAGACAAAATGCAATACAATGCATCGGGGGACAAAGGAAGTATTATCAATGTTCTGCTTCTAATTAATAATGGAATGGTAATATCACCACCACAAGGAAAGCGTTTCTTAAAGAGTGTAAATCATTCAAACTACGGGGTTATTTCACTATTTTAGACGTCATTGAAATTTTAAATGGACGCCAATTTCATATCCAATTATAAAAATTTAAATTGTTTTACGGTAGATTGGAATAGCGTCGTTTTCTTAGATAAAATGTTTTTGATAAAATAATTTTTCAATTTATTCCCCGCTAGCATTGCACTTCCGCTGCATTTTAGTGTAAAAAGAATGTTATTGAAAAAAAGATGGGTAGTGAATTAGAAGTTAAGCTAAAGTTAATACCATTATAAGTAAGTTAATAATTGTATAATAGTAATAATAAGTTAATGACTTCCTATGCAACTGCCTTTGTTTTTTTTAAAAAAGAAATATTGCGTATGCATATTCTCAGATCAAGATATTACTATGCATGTTATTGATATACTTTACGAAACACGAATCAGGGATGCCAACTGCTCCACTTTCGGCAAAAGTTTTAATAAATTGGCAGTGAATTAAACATTCGAAACTTGTAGAATAAGGATAACTACGCCTACTAAAAAGTTTTGCCACGAAATAAGTGTTAACTGACATATTTAAATCAGAGTACATAACCAAAAAGAGTTATTTTCTCCTTCATTTGATTTGACAATAATTAACACGGTCACCGGCACTGAGTTTGTTCGTAGCGCCACGGGGTCACCGATGACTGGCGAAGCCAAGATTATTAAAAACACATAATTCGAGTAAATTTTTAATATTATTATTATCATTACTAAAATGGTTTGAAGAAATTAATGCAATATAGAACACACGAAAATAGTTTCATTTATGTACACAGAGATGCCAACTTGCTCCGGACAGCGAATAAATATTTTCTAGTGGTAGTTTATTAATTATGATTCTTGGTTTAGTAAATTCAATTTAGTAGATTTTTATCCATCACTATCTCTAAACGATTCGTAGGCTTATATAGTTCACCACTTTTTTCAGATATGTCATGCCAAACCTTTTAAAAAACTAGCAAAATTTGTCTAATATTTGCAAACTTAGTTTGTAGCTATTTACCGGGGTGGCCAGACGGGCAAGCCATGCAAAATTAGCGCGGCATTCAACGTGTTAAGAGAAAAATGGAGGGGGAGGGAGGAATAATATTTATAATTGTAAATTGCAATATCTGAAGAAAAATAGAAATAATTTGAAACTTTTCTTTCATCAAAATTAATCAAGGAAAAAATATCGCAAGTGACGTATTTCAATATATTAAAGTATAAAAAACATTAACTTTTATGGACAAAAAATATTCATCCCCTACTGCGAAATCTTAATCATAATTATCGTACGATTAGATAGAATTTTGATTTTAATGTAATTGTAAGAGTTTATTCTTTCGATAGATTCAAATTATATTCTTAAAAAATAATTAAAATGGGAAAAATTTAATATTTAGATTTAAAATTAATTATTATTTCAAGAAGAAACGATGCAGGTTTCCTCAAAATGCTTTAATAAAATTATTAATTTCCCCATTGAGCTTTTAATAAATACCCATCCTATTAAAGAAACCCAAGTTTTCTTTTTTTTTATTTCTGCTGCACTTGCATATATTCGTAATTTCTACTTTTAAATGTATCATTATTCAAATAATATATTTGCTTCGAAAATGATTTAGATTTCTATATTTGTATTATAAAGATTGCATCAATAAATGTACAAAAATATTTTTACTTGCCTAAAAATATTAAGGGTTGATTTTTATTTTAGGAATAACATATAGTTTGTAGATTGAAACTATATCAATACGAAATTTCTCAGCTCATTAACCCTTTTGCTACGAGCGACGTATTTAGCCGGCATCCACACGATGCCCTGTCTGTACGAGCACCGTATTTAGACGTCATCCTCGCAAAGCCCTATGTGTAAAAGAATTGTATTTGGCCAGGGTCCCCACGATTTCTAGTGTGTATGAGCGCCGTATTTAGCCAGTATCCACGTGATGTCCTATGTGTACGAGCGTCGTAATAGCCGGCATCCACGTGACGTCCTAGGTATACGAGCATCGTATTTAGCAGACATTCCCGTGATACTACTTGGTAACCATCAATACCCCTAAAAGAATATCGTCAAAGCACTTAATACTTTTTGTATGCTGATTACATTTGTTGCCGGCTCTAGAATGCAAAGTGCAGAAATTTGTCTAGCTTGTT
Source organism: Parasteatoda tepidariorum (assembly GCF_043381705.1). NCBI lineage: Eukaryota > Metazoa > Arthropoda > Arachnida > Araneae > Theridiidae > Parasteatoda > Parasteatoda tepidariorum. The sequence goes on along the minus strand of NC_092209.1, from coordinate 25,246,743 downwards.
TTAAAATTTTGCATGCTAAATATAATTGCTAAGATTTTTCTTACTATCTAATTTATTTTATAGACGCCCGGTGGCTGAGCGGTAGCGCTTCGCTCTGTCGTGCCACAGGTTCGATCCTCGGGCAAGGTTGACTCAGCCCTTCATCCTTTCAGTGGGTTGATAAATGAGTACCAACCGTGCTTGGGAACTAAACACTGGGGGTTCTCCGCGTTCGGCTGACCACCTGACCGGAACATCAGCTCCTGAACCCCTGAGCCCAAGGTCAAGAAAACTGAGATGGGCACAGTAGGCCTTGGCCCTCTATGGGCTGTCGCGCCACTGAGTTTAGAGTTTAAAAAGAAATATTTTATAACCGTCGTTGAACAGCTGACCCAATTTTTGGGAGGGTTAACGACTACTAATGTTCAACTCAGCAGCCTTGTAATTTTACCTAATCCAGAAGACAAGGGAACTCCTATATCAAGTATTTGGGGAAATTTATCTTCGTAAATGACTTTTTTTATGGAACTAATTCGCTTTGTGTGACATGGAGAGGAAAACCACGTAAACCTCCCATAGTAAGCCTGGCGGCAATGGGACTCTAACCCATGATCCGTCTACCACTAGAGATATATTACGTCAGCACTGTGGTCGGTGCAAGCCGGATGTGCAATTCGTATCGACCAGTCACAGCTGGGATTTGAAACTGGTTTACCTCATTGGAAGGCGAACGCTTTAGCTCTTGAGCCATGACGGCTCTATTTATAATAGTTCGAAAATCTGAGAATATATTTGTCATGTAAATCTTAGCATCAGCTTACTGACATGCAATGAGCGCTCTGCTATGTATGGTGCACCGTTCAGTGACGTCACTGCAGTAGAGTGGACAGCCATAACAAAAGGTTTACGGATCCAATAACTTCTTAAAAAGTTAAAAGACTAGTGAATTAATTATTTTATTTAAGAAATACATTTTATCAAACTTTGTGAATATATTATTATCCTCTTCGTTACTTATACATTTTGAAAAAGGATGGTCTGGAAATTGTGTTAAACTGGTTGTTAAATTTTGTAAAATATGCATACTTCAAAGTACTCACGTCTATTAAAATTTTATCATTTCGTTTCTCGTGGTGCAAAAATTCGAAACTGATTTAATAAAACTAAATTGAAAATTAAGTTTTTTTTTATGAAATTTTGAGCCGTATTAAAAATAGTTTTTCATTACAACTTAATTTTTGCAGGTTGCGAGCACCCTCGATTTGTAGACAGGTGACCTTGAGTTTAATTTTAAAGAGGTTAAATTAATAAAATAAAAATTTAATCCTTGATCTTAAATTAGTTTCAGAAATATTTTTAGACTTAAGTGGCAACCATTATTAAAAATATTTCAATTTAATATAAACAAAGCTTTTTCATAAAAGTACTTTTTACTTTATTATAAAATGTTGCGTTTTTGCAACAATAAACGGTAATGCGATAACAAAAGTTTTCAGAGTGAATTTAACAGTTGTTAAACTAACATAAAGAATTTCTATATCATCTTGGAATGGTTATAGTCAGGAAAGTTTTTACAAGTGGTACTAAAAGTTGAAGGAAACAAAATGTTTTTAACTTATTCCTTCCAACAAAAACATGCTTTTAAATAAATTATGTGTGTTTAACTAACAGAGTTACTGACATTAAAGTAAAACTGAACTTCACAAAATTTCTTATATTATACGAAATATTTTGTAACTATGTTTTATATATTTCAGGCTTAAAGCCACCCTGTTTCTCTAAACGTGAAATAGTAGGTGATTTTTTCATTTATGACTTAACTCAAAATGCGCGATTACGAAAATGTTCATAATTTCTATGTCCATTTATTCTGATGCACCATGAATGTCCATTTGTTGAGACGCATCATGAACGTCCGTTCATTTAGAAGTATCATGAATGTCCGTTCATTTGGACGCAACATGAATGTGGATTTATTCAGACGCATCATGGACGTCTATTTTCTTAAACGCGCATATTGACCTTTGTCAACGATAAAAAGTTAATCGATAAGATGCAGCTTCGCTAGAATGTACAAATATTTATTACATTCCTTGAGTATGTTTAATTCTTTTTTTTTTTCGTTTATAGAATTTTTTTTATTGGGATTCGAAAATAATAATATTTTACGCAAATATTTCCAAACAAAATTATAATTTAATAATTTCTGGCGGATGTTGAGACGTTTAAACAATAGAACATACTTAGGCTAACTAAAATTCTTAGCTTGTCTTACCATTGAAAAACTATTTAAGTAGGCTTAGCATCTGTGTAAAATCAGCGTAGTAGTAAGAAACAATAATATTTGTTTATTCAGTACACAGTTTAGATATAATTATATTTACACGGCCAACAGCATTTAGAATGAGAGAGAATAGAAAAGGGTTAACCTTTTAATACTGCAAAAGTATTGGTCGAAAAAATGTTTGGCATCCCTCAGCACTTCATCCTTGGGTCTTGGCGTCCCCGCTGCTCTTTTGGATGGACAAGACATGATCGATCCCATACATTTTGTCGGACTACATGGCACAGTCTGTGAAAAAAAAGAAACAATATTTAATAGCAACAGCTTGTAACGAGAACATAATTAAATTGCGTTAAATTTGTAATTAATTGCATTAGAAATGACTCAGCCCACTGTTAGAGCAAGGTTCGATTCAACAGCATATTGTAAATTTAAGGCAATGTATTTGTATTTTATGACAGTCACTGTAAAATTAAATGGTTATAGTTTACAATCGGGGGTATATATATATTATATATATATATATAAATAAATTCCCCCTGTTCGCTACCGCTCACCCACCCCAATAATAGTTTCGCAATTATTGTCGTTTCTTTTCAGAACACAATTTTTCTATTAAAGTTAAAATTATTCACTCAACATATATATAGTAAAGGAAATTCTGTTTGCTTACACTTGTGCCTCTACTTCCAACATTCAAATATTATTATCTATTAGTATTAGAAATATTTAGGTCAATTTATAGGCAGAAGTAGTTTTTCTAAGTAATCATTTTTTAAGATAACAATTATTATAACAATATATAGTTAAAATAATATATCGTTCAATAAAATTTGATGAGTTGACCACCGTAAAGATTAACACATTTAAGATTTCCGCTTACCAAATGGGCAGATATATTAAATATAAATTTTGCTTGCATCTCATTGAACATGAAGCTGATCATTAAGTTATAAATCATTTAGCAGATCTCTTTAACAGTAACTTGTTGCAGAATATTAACGTTATTTGCACAACAATAATAATTGTAAGACGGTGAATAAGATTTGACGACTGTTTTAACTAATGTTATCTGAAAATGTAGAGCTGAATTACATTGTAATAATAATAAAAAATACAACTATTCTCTTAGTTTTAAACTCGAAAATTGAGTTAAAAACGTAATAATAGCTGTACAGGAAAATAAATTTAAATTAGGGATACAAAAATATTTATAGAAAAACAATATCTTTACGACTTATATTAGTTTTATGCTGATGACAATCGAAACAAAATGGAAATAAATGAGAAAAAACTGGATCCTACCACGTGATTTTCAGGGCAATGAAAATGCATGGACAACAACAATTACACCATCATTAAGCAGATCAAAACAAAATAAAAATTTCAACTAACTTTAGCTATATAGTAAGTTTAGTTGTAACAATTGAACAGACAAAATTATTACTTTTTCACACTCACGTCTTCTCAATTTTGATTGTCTGTTTTGTGTGTTACTAACCGCAAGTCTTCTGTGATTGGCTATGTGTTACCATTTTATTCACTTCTTATACTATATATATATATATATATCGGTTGATTGAGAATTGATGATTGAAAATCCATATCATAGAAAAATTATGGGGCGGATAGCTAATTGCGCGGAAGGATACTAAAAAGAGAATGATAGAAAAGGTTTTCTATTACATAATTAAACATATGGTGAATTTAAATTATATCCACTGAACAAGACTATTTTAATAAAATAACATTACTTTACTTAATTGAATATGTGCACATTTACTCTGTATATTACTTGCAACTCTTATTCACAGTCTGTTATTAAGAAAAATTATAATTACTTAGTTTCGGTCGACATGTAGGGCAACAATCACAATTGTGTATTTGAGGTGTTTCATTATCAGAGCAGTGTAGTGTTGGGCAGNATATATATATAGATAGATAGATAGATAGATAGATAGATAGATAGATAGGCTTCCCTATAACTTATACTATCCTATATACTATAAGGAGCCAATATCCATAGGCTCTTTATAGTCCCTAGCCGGGTGGTTTCACCCGTAGTAAATACTATTCGAAGTCACTGCAGGGGGTTACAAACTATTCATAACATACAAGGATAATATGCAAAACCTATTCAGCATTATTTAGCTTTTACTACTAGTACTACAGAAGAAGCACAGTTTTGGTTAGACTTCTGAAAGCAAGCATCATGATGCACCGCAGCAGGGTTATTTTACGGTCACATGTAGGACACCTTTTAATGCATTTTCCTAATTAAATGTGTCTTAATGCAGTTTTAATTTTTTTTTAAATTTGAAATTTTAAGTTATTTTCATTAAGTGGAAACGATTCTTTAATTAATTTGTATAATGATTGTGTTTTTGAAGAGTCTAAAAGAATTTTTTTTAATAACAATTCAAGCTTTTTCGGATAGCTTAAAACATGAAGTTTAGTTTTTTAATTTTGGAAATTTAGAAAATAAGCATGTTTCTCATTTGTTCCCAGATTTTTTATAATTATCGATAATATTATAAAGAATGTTGTGTTCTAAGAAATTAATAAAAATATTTGATCGACTATTTTAAGCGTTTTTATTTTAACAAAAAGGTATGACATTGGGTACCCCTCTCTCCCTACTCACAAACTGCCATTTCCCGCTCCAAAAATGACATTATTTGTGGATAACCCCTAAATTTTAGAAAAAATTCTTAGTTATGACATTTTTATGTAGTTTATTTCTAGCAGTCTAAACTAAAGTATGTATTATTAATTGAATGAATAAACGTTTCTTACATGCATAAATATCTCTATATACATTTTTTCACACACTTTTTAATATATATATATAAATACCGATATTGATTTTTTCTCAATTATTTTTGAATTAATTTAGATAAAATTAACTAGTTTAGAGATGGTTCATTTTTGTAGATATTGTTTGCTTATTCCAATTTCATCTTTAAATGAAGTAGGATCAGGTGGTGTAACAGTCTTTCGAGAGGGTGGTTTTATTAAGTCGTATTAATTATTATACTGCAATTCTGTTAGATAATTTCCCCCAAACATTAAAAAATATTTACTTTATCGCGTCTAAAGTAAATCAAGCGAGTGTACATTTTATTCCACGAAACAGAGTCATTTTTTGTTTTTGAATTATCTTTTTTTGATCTATAAAGATGATATTTCTTCGTGAGTTTAAATCTCGATTATTCGAAGCTTTTTCATTCAGGGGCTTCTTTCAACTGAAGTTTATTTTGAAATGTATTTATTTGTTTATATTTTTTTAGATGTACTTATTCTTTTTTTCTTAATTTCAATAACATAAATAAGTATAAAGTAAATATAGAATTGTTACCTTTGGTTTGCTAAATAAATTTGAAAGTTATAGTCTTCGTTGTTTTATATGTATTTTTTTTGTTTTAATTTATTTTTGTTTGGTCGTCGTTAAGAGCTATAAAGAAATTTAAAAGTTGTAGTTTTCATTGTTTTATCCGTATCTTTTGTCCTAATTTGGTCATTATTTTCACTTCCAATTTTTGTTATAAAGGATGTGTGTTGTGTCATTTATGCAAAAATAATAATAAATAAATAAATAAAAATAAATAAATAAAAAATTAAAAAAATAAGTAAATAAAATAAATAAATAAATATTAAATAAATATGAAAATAAATTATGAAATCGTAGTGTAAATGAAATAAGTCAAANGGACGTCTCTGAAGGAATGTGCAACGGAACACGATTGATTGTCACCGAACTTTGCAACAACATCATCAAGGCTAAGATCATCACCGGTGAACACGCAGGCCGACAAGTACACCTTCCAAGGATCACGCTCGACTCCAGCAAATCACAGCTTGGCGCAACTATGCAACGGCACCAATTCCCAGTTACTCCAGCATTCGCCATTACGATACACAAGTCACAAGGCCAAACATTCGAATTCGTCGGCGTGCTTCTCCTCACGACGGTCTTCGTGCACGGAATGCTCTACGTCGCGTTTTCAAGAGTCAAGCGTCAAAGTGCGTTGAAGGTCCTGCTGCCTCCTGAGAATCCAACCCACACCCGAAACATCGTATGGAAGGAAGTCCTGAACAAGAGAAACTCACCAGCCGCACCTGCCTCTCCGACAAGAAACTACCTGGACAACATGGAAGACTTCGCAATCGATGATTAATGTTTATTATGTTTATGCTGTTATAGGTTTATAATATGTTTCTTATGTATGTATACATGTTTGGTTTTTCTAAATAAATTTGTCAAAAATATTGAACTTCAACACACTTCAATATTTACACTGCTCACTTTGTACCATTTCTTTAATTGTATAATTTTTTGTTATCAATTACATTTTATTTCCTATGACTTTTCAAACTTTACCTTTGTATAGAATAGTTCCCTTTCCTTTGTTTAGATAGTTTACAATGGTGCACTTTAACCGGTTATCTTTTCACCAATGGTTTCACAAATTTTCTTATGGCATGTATTGTTTTGATAAATCACAATTGAAAATTTAAATCTTCGAGTTAGCTTTGATACCTGTTTTCTCCGAGCGGAGCTCGGTCACCCGCTGGTATATATATAAACTATTTGTCAAAGCGAAATTTATTCAAGGATCATATTAAAGTTAAATACAGAGTAGCACTAGTGCAATTATAAAAGTAACTCGACTTTCCGAGTATATTGATGAAATTAGATCAGAGGTTCCCAATTTCTTTGGTTGTGGTACCCTAATCGATCGACCTTCATTTGTCGGAACCCCGAAACTAAATGAATAAATTCTTTTAGCAATTGTGAACTTTAACAATTTTTTTAGCAACTGTGAATTAATTACCTGAAGACTATTAAGTGTTTTGAAAATATGTAATGATCTAAATTTTATCAATTATTTTGAAAATATCTATGTAATAATTTAAATTTTATTAATTATTTTGAAAATATCTATGTAATGTTTTAAATTATATTAATTATTTTGAAAATATCTATGTAATGATTTAAATTTTATTAATTATTTTGAAAATATTTAGTGAGTAAATAAAGAACGAATTTTTTTCATGGTATGACTGACAGACAGTTGAATTCACAAATCTGGAGCAGCATTTAGTCTTGTTCTGAATTTGATTTTAATGAACTGAAAATGAATTAGTTGCAATATGGTTTCCATTAAAATAAAAACGAAAAAAAAGTTAGAGTTGAGAATGGTTACAGAGAAACATACTTCTTCATGGCAGAATTAAATTCGATGCGGAAAAGAAACAAAAATATTAAATAAATAGTAGGTTTTTATTGGATATACATTTAATTACTGGTTTCGAAAACCGTAACTGGTTAAAAATAATTCCTAACCCTCGGAGCCCCTGTGTTTTTTTACGGAACCCTAGGGTTCCGAGAAACATCGAGATAAACTCTAAAGCATCAATGCTAAATAAAAGCAACAAAGATATACAAAAACTGAAATGGACTTGTTAGCTCACGTAAAATTTTGAGTATCGCATAGAAAAGTTATATTCAAAAAAATAGTACGAACCATAACAAAACCAGTGCATTATTTTTTAAAAAATTGAATTCCAGGTCTGTCAACTACTACGCTTTTGGCAAAATATTTTATAAAGACGTAGGCATTTAAAAATTAAATCTTTCAGAATTTTCGGTAACTTTGCTAATGTTTTAAAAGCTTCTCCACGAAAAATCTAGACTAAAGTAGCGTTGGATATGAGCTTTAAAATCATATATATGTAGTGGTGTGAAAAATAAGTTTAAATGAATAAAAAATAATGCATTAAAACACATTCTTAGCTACCACTAAAATAAATATTTACAAAAAGTGTAGAAAGTTTGAATGCAGCGTTGAATTCCTCATTCATCGGGGAAACATTTCAATCGCATTGAGTTCTATTTTTATTTTCAAGACTCTCAAGTTAAATTACTGAACTTTTCACAGCAGACTTTTACTATGACAGACTATGTTAAATTAAATTACATTAAAATTTATTTTCTGATAATATGGCTAATTTATGCATATATATTTATCAACTTATGCACGTTAAATTCTTTTGCAAATTCTATTGTATTTAATGAACAATATTTCTCTGATAAAATATATTTACTGCATTTTCTCCAAATATGTTATTTTATCATGTATCAAGGTATGATTTATCTATATTCNCATTTCAGAAAAAAAAACAATCGCATTGAGTTCTATTTATTTTCAAGACCCTCAAGTTTAATTCACTGAACTTTTCACAGCAGACTTTTACTTATGTTAAATTGGATTAAATTAAACTTTATTTTCTGATAATATAGCCAATTTATGCATATATATTTATCAACTTATGCACGTTAAATTCTTTTGCAAATTCTATTGTATTTAATGAAAAATATTTCTCTGATGAAATATATTTACTGCATTTTCTCCAAATATGTTATTTTATCATGTATCAAGGTATGATTTATCTATATTAATCAATTATGTCTTTCATTTTTCACAAATCAATTATTGTACATATCAAATCATGTTTTATATTTATTTTTAATTTAAGTCCACAATCAATATTTCTAATTTTATGTAAAAACGTCAATTTGTCATATTGAATTTTTTCATTGTTTTATTATTTCTCCAGCAAACGGCTTGATTTTTTATGGCTACCACAATGTTTGCCAAATCAATGTTTTCTACCTTACTGTATGTAATTTGATGATGAATGGGATAGGGGCCGCTTCACAGCCCAGGAGCCCAGTTTATTAAAATAAAGCAAGCAAGCAAATTATCATTCCATTTCTTCAACAGGTTGCTAGTTACAAGTTGATTAAAGTCTTAGAACACAAATAGAACATTCGGTTTGAACTAGAAATTATCGAACAGAAAATAAATATAACTCTAATCTTAATTTCGCAGTTGACTAAGAACATTTTAGAAAGCAAAGCGAAACCCGTTTAAATACAAAACTGAAACGGTGACACATTTCTGAAAGGGGTGTTAACGGCATGACCCTCAACAAGTAAAATTTATAAAGAGAGTCCATTAACTCCCACACTCTAATTAAATATTACAAAGTTAACTTCCCAAACGATTACTTTTAAAATATTATGCAGCTTTAAAATTTTTAGAATTTTAGTAAGCCAATTTGAGTTAATCTACCACGTACAGCAAGCAATATGGCAACTTAACCTCGCGCTAATTTATTTCTAGTTCTGAAAATCTGGCAACCGCGCATTTTCACGATAATGCTTTACTGAAAGAAAAAAAAATGTCGTCTGAATTATAAGCAAATTCATTTTCGATGATAAATTAAACCTTAAAACACAAGAACTTCGTTGATTACACTTCCCAAAATTACTTTGAACTTAAAATTATATCGATAGAATAATCATCCAACCGATATTAGCCAAAAACTCGCAAAAATTAAAATGATTACTCGCTTGTCGCACATTAGCCGAGTTATCGTTTGGTGCGCATAAATCAGAGTAATGCGGTCATTTACGAGATATTACTACGCCTTTACTTGAAAGCTGGGTAGCAGGATTAAAAACAATTCTCTTTAAGAAATAAAAATTTCAGGTTCGAGAGTGATATTTTGTGTGACACCTCAAAGTGTTTTAAGCTGGGAATTAATTTATTCCATTTCAGGATAATAGGTGCAGCAATAAAAGATAAATTTAATTAGATTTTTCGTTTAATTTAAAATTGTGTGACAAAGTTTTATTACAAATTATCCTTTTAAGTTCTGTTCATTTTCACCTTCTTATTTCAAAGTGAAATGAGTTAAACATAACTTGTTATAATTTGAGGGATGAATTAGAAAATTCCCTGAATTTTAATGCCATTTCAAATGTTTTGAGTAAAATACATTTTTAAAATTTTAAATATACACTTAAAATATCATCGCTCCAGTTCTTCGTTATTTCGTTAATAAAGTATTTTTAAATAATTTAATATTTTGTTGTATTTTTTTTCCGCACAATATATGAGGTTTAAAAACGATAACTTAGAAATGATTATTTAGAAATCATCGATCCTTAAAGTGTGCACACAAGTTTAAGTAAACTATTCTAAACACTATTTAAATGAAAATAGTCTATTTTGAAATACATTCTATTTATTAGTCGATTATTTAGTATAAGGAAAAACTATTGTTGCTGACCAGCCGTTAACAGTTATAGCTTTTCCAAAAACTGAAAATTTTAAATCATTAAAAAAACTATTGATATTAATGTTCATTAGAAAATTCATTTCTAAAGAACATTTAAAGAAATAGGTAATTTTCAGAGAATTATAAAATATTCATGATAATTCCATACATATTAAAAAAACTATAATAATAAATATTTCTGATGAAACACGTTGTGATCTGTCGACAATTTTTTAATAGTCATTTGTTGTCGTATTTAGTAGCCTTGTGTTTGGTGGCAGCTATTAATTTTTTCCTATATGAGTTAGGTATTAAGAACATAACTAATTATAAACATAACCTATAATAATAAGATATTGAAAATTAACCCAGTAAGGAGCAGTGGTGGCTCAGGGGATAGAGCACTCGCCTCTCGGGTGCTCTATCCGGTAAATCGGGTTTGAATCCCAGCGATGACTGGTCAATACAAATTCCGCATCAGGCACGCACCGACCACAGTGCTGACGAAAAATATCCTCAATGGATCATAGGTTAGGATCCCCTTGCCGCCTGGCTTACCGTTCGAGGTTTTCGTGGTTTACCTCTTCATTTAACGCAAATGCAGGTTAGTTTCAATGAAGGCGAATTTCCCCCAATACTTGATTAAGGAGTGTTTTCTGGATTGGGTTTTAAATTATGCAAGGCTACGGAGTCGAAAAATGAAGTCAAACTCAAAATTAGATCAGCTGTTCAACGGTTATAAAATATAAAAGGAAATTGAGTGAACAGAATTTTTATGAGTGAAAAACGTAACTTTTCAGATTTGGGGATAGATTTATTACAAAAATATCAAAAGATGAGCATTAACCACAACAAGAAATTCAAAATTTTGTGTTAAATATTCAAAAAGATATTCTTTTCTATTTCTGAGAATTTCCATTTCTGTGATACTGGCCACGAATGTCTCTTTTTATTTTATGATAATTGCCTGCTACATCACAAAGCCTCCGCACGGTTTTTTATAAGTAGTCTGCGCTGACTAATTAAAAAGTGATCCAACTGTGCGCATTTATCCAAATTGTTTTTTTAAAGCAATTGGGAGAAGTTTATCTTACATATTTGAGAATTGAATTTGTGGTGGTTGACAAGTAAATAAGACAAACCATAAATTAAACAAATTTTAAGAGATATATTTACTACCACTTTCTTAATTTTACTAGATTTTGTATTAAATGGCTCTTTTGTGTATTGGTTCAACCTCATAGTGATCAGATCGGACTATCTGTAAAAAACCGGAGTCGTTGGTACGTCATTAACAAAAAGATCTCTTATTTTAAGGCATTTACTTATGTATGTTATAGAATCGCAAATAGTTTAACAAAAGTTTTATCTCAGAATTTCACTTTAGCTAAATTAAAAATACATTCTCGTAAATTTACTGTAACTTCATAATAATTTTCCTTATTATCAGCCAAGGCCACCGCGGAGTTAAGTATTTTTAAAAACTAAAATGCTGCCGAATATCATTCTCGTTTTATTTACCAATAAGTTCACTAATAAGAATAAAATTCGGTTGATAAAAAAGAGTATTTATCGCCACGAACACATTCAAAAATATTCCATTTCAGAAAAAAAAAGAAGATAAATCGTGCATTTAATGAAGTGGAGTAAAAATGGAGTTTAAATATTCGTTTTTGCATTCTTAACTCGATCTTTTTGAAATTGCTTTTAAGAGCTTTCGTCTGCTTTACTTATTTACTTTTATATTTCTTGTAAAGCCTGAGGAAAGGAGTTGGTCTTTTCTTGCAATCAAAACTGCTTTTCGTATGGCTTTATAAAGCGAAGAATCGAACAAAATTGAAAAGTAATTTAAGACGAGAATCCTTGCGGGAAGAAGGGATTTGAGAATGTTTTGTTCTTTTAACAAAAGAAAAAGCTTTTAAAATAACAGTTTAGTAGTATCCGTAAATTTTAAAAAAATGAAGGTTTTTGAAATTTTATTTTTGATTTTAAAATTAGAGGAAGAATGATTAGAGGAAATGATTTTGAGTATAATTTTAATTTCTTGAAATAAAATCACATGAATAATGAAACTATCGTCAATTCTATTTTGTGGAATTAAATATGGAGATTCCAACTATTTGAGATTATGGCGAATTTTTTTAAACAAACGAATTTCTTTAAGAAAATTATTAAAACGGAGGAACTTAAGCATTTATTTATTTAATCTTATATTTATCGCTTAAAATTATTTAGGTTTAGTGGTGGACAAAATTATATTAATTCTAATTTGTTAAAATATAATTATATTACCCTTTGCTCCCACTGGGAAAATATTTTCTGAAACTACGGAGAAAATCCATAATCCTCTGTAAATCTGTAGCAGCTCACTTTACTTTTACAGATTTTTTTCGTAGTTACAAACATTACTTCTTAGCTCTTTTTGGAACAGTTACAAACGTTACTCCCTAGCTCTTTTTGGAGCAGAAAATTTCAATTGAAAATTTTAGTCCAACTGACCATCAATGAAATGTCACCTTAGACTATTTTTGAAGTGAAATGGCACACTTTAACTCCTTGTTGTTTAAAACAGGGATGCCAACTGCTCCTCTTTCTGCAAAAGTTTTGATAAATAGGTTGCGGATTTAATAGTAAAGCTTGTTGACTAAGGATAATTGCGCATACTTTTTAAAAATGGTCATCCCGGGAGAACTACAAGAAAGTTACATTTCATATAATATTTCGAAGTTTTGATATGTAGTAGTGAAAAAATTACTGACAGCGAAAATTACTAAAAAATTAAGCAGATTACGGTCGCAAAGTGGACACCTCTCTCCTTCATTTGAGATAGTGCCCGTTGGCAACTGCGATAATGACGATAGAAGTTGTCGAAGATGTTGGCTAGAAATAAGGCTCCTATACTATCAGAGCTGACCTATCAAGCAATATTGGAGCAAACAAGTTCGCAAGTTAACGCATATCTGCCAACTTTTATTCCCTTTAAGGATGATTTTCCCCAGTGGTAGAAAAATGAAATTTTAAATACAATTTTAGGCAGAAACATTCGTTGTATTTTAAACAAGCTTATGTGGATAATTATTTAAGTATTGCATTCTAATATATATGCTTAATTTTTTTAAAAATAGTGGTGAATCAAAAATATTATAAATTAAGTTTCTAAATGAGAGGAATATATAGAAAGCATACATTTTTCTACCACTTTAAATATAGAAATAAAATTTTACGCCAACTGCGTAAAAGTTGGCAAGTATGTTAACGTTATGTTAGTATTAGTCATGTTATTACAGAGATGCCAACTGCACCGGACACGCCAAAATAATTTAAAAAACGGTAAATAATTACAAAGTAAATTTTGCAAATAGTCGACAATATTTGCTTGCTTTTAAAAATGTAAAGCATGTTACAAGTGCTATAAAGTGGTGAATAATATAAGCCTACGCATAGTTTAGAAATAGTGGTGGAATAAAATCTACTAAATCGAACTTATTAAACCAAGAATTACAATTAATAAACTACCACTTGAAAATATTTATTCGCACTGCTTATGTTAGCTCTTTGCTCCAACAGTAAATGATAAGTCGGCCCTTTTAATTCAGGGGCTCTAGCTAGAAACATGTAGCGGGCTTTGTGGAGGCATGTTTAAAGGATTTGTTCATTAAATTTGTAACATTTGTTGAATAAGTGGTGCCAGACTGGCTACACTGAATCGAAATGGTTAAACCCCAACATAATGTGTCCTAGTGTAAAAAACGATGTATAAAATATATATATAATATATAGTGATGATCAAATTACACTTTTTAACAAAAAAGTGTAAGATTTCAAATCAGACATGAACTTTTGCTACCACCTGATATAACATACACCTATAAATTGTATAATATAAACAAAAATATATATTTTTGTATATTTGACGGGATTTGAATATATATATATCTATATATATGCATGCCATAATTCGTGTAGAAATATTCTATTTGTATATAGAGGTTCTTTGTCCACACTATCCCCCTTCTCCCCAACATTAAGCTGAAGTATACTTCAGCTAATGATATATGCCAGCTCATGTAAAGATACTATATGCTAAAAAATAAATGTCATATATATATGACATTTATTTTTTTATAAAGCAAAGGCACATGATGCCTTATCAACTTTAACGAGTCAACATGGAATTTTATTTTAGTTAGTCAGTTATATGGCGTTTAACTGTTTTTACATGTATATATGACTGTTTTTTTTTAATTAACCGAGTTCAAATAAATAGTGTAAAATTAAAAATAGTTTTCATTTCTTACATTGAGCCTTGCTTCAAAATCGAGGAGAAGAGAGTCTTTGTATCGAATGCTTCGGATTCGTGTATTCAACTCAAGAATATCAAGTACTTTAACAACGTCTATAGTACTGCCTCATAGAGGAAAGGGCCAGTACATACTCAGCTGGTTGTTAACGCAATTTCAGTGAAATTTTTTTTCACAAATTAATTCTCGCTGTCTAAATTACGATTTATGAAACCCATTAAGGTTGGGCTAACCGTGGAAGGCAATCGTGGTTTTAACTGACGCAAATGTAGATTAAGTCAAATAAAAAATCCTCTAAGAAGGTTGGTTTGTACTAATGCTTGCTCCAGGAGTTCTGTACAAACTTACATCAGTACAAACTTACAAAGTTGAACATTGATAGTTTTAAACTCCAAATTGGGTCAGTTTTTCAATGCCGGTAATGGAAATAAAATAAAATGAAATTAGATTTGAAAAAATGATCTTACCTCAGTTGATTTTAAGAATAAGGTTTCTATAGACTCATGTCCAGAGATAATGTTTTTCAAGCGTACAGGTCTACGAGATGGGGAGGATACAGAGCTTTTTCGGCTGCCTTGATTGCTACTAGAAAAAAAGAAAAACTTATTATCACGATATACCTTTATATAAAAAAGAAAATTATTAAAATCAAAGAATAATTTTATATTTTTTATATTTTAGTCTAGTTCTAAAGATTAAGCATATTTTATCTTTTCAAACATTATAATGTTAGATTTCAAATGCTTTAAATTGCTCCCTAATTATAACTTTTCTTCATATTGACATTTTGCTTAATTTTTCACGTAGACAAATGACAGATAAAACGTTACCTTACAGTTACTAATAAATGTTTGAAGCGAAGAATAGTAATAGCTAAATAGTGTCATTTTTTACGACGATAGAGGCTTTATAGAAGAGCTTTTAGATAATGTGATAAAGTTTGAACATATCTTATGAGACAAAAATAAGAAAAGAGTGTATGTTAAAAATACTAAACTTCAGCTAACGATGTTTTTTTACTATAAAGCCTGAAAAAGGACCATGAACACTAATAGGTAAAAAATCACCTTATTCTATAAATCTCCTAATGATTTTAATGTTTAAAAAGCAAATGTATCAAGTACATTAATTATATATTAAGTGTCAAAAATTGAAACAGAAAAATTGTTAAAACAGACCAGGCATTCAACCAGAGATATTTTTAAAAAAATTCAAAGATACGTCACTTTTTCTAAGGGTATCAATCTCGACTACTTTTACTGAAACACAACATTTTTTGTGATATTAAAACAATCATTATGGAATATCTCGACAAATTTTTTCCCAATACTTAATCCAGAAGTTTCCTTGTCTTCGAGATTGGATTCAAAATTACAAGACTACTAAATTACAAGAAACTCAAAAAATGAGTCGGCTGTTCAACGACGGTTATAAGACAAAATAAAGTATTTAGTATAAAGTACTAAAGTATTATAGTAAAGTTTAGTGTATTAGTAATAACGTAAAATAGATTTTATTTGTAAAAATTTTGGAAGTTTATATATCAGAAGAGTTAAGGAAGGAAGAATGTATGGTTGATTTTACAGTAGAGTTAATATTATTTATGCATCGTATACTAAAAACTATACTCAGTGCATAATTAAAAGTGCGCTAAGCTCCAGTTTAAATGCTCTTTCTGAAGTTAACTCTCTCAGGGCCAGCTTTTAACTTCGAGCTTGACAACTGAATTACGCTTAAAAACATTTCCATAGAAAGTTCATTTCAAATGTCATGAAGTTGCAAAGACGATCACCCTTGGAATTCAAGAAGGCAGATGTTGAAATATACGAGAACTTTTAAGTGTTATTATCAAAAAGCTTTTAAGGACCTTATATATTAATGAAACAACTTAAGCCCTCTTAAATCTAATAGATGCAATAAGTCCACCCGAGACTCGGGCACACTAACTTATAAAGTGATGAAATTATTTGAAATAATGATGATTTTTTGTTATAATTGAAATATTATGAATGTTATAATTATTTCAGTTGATTTTCTTCGTCTCGTTATTAGTGGAAAAAATATTCCGACGAATATCTTACTTAAGAACAGCGATCCCGAAATAGTGTTCCTTTGGAACCCTAGGGTTACGTTAAAAAGTCAGGGATCTTCCACGAAATAGATCCAATTTATTTTATTTATATCCTATTAGTATTTATATCCAATTAATAATCAGCCACTTAATTAATAATCCGGGTGAGTTTGTGAAAGTGTTTAAAAAATGGCAATGAAAAAAATGAGAATTTAAAAAAAAATTTAATTTTTTTAACTACAAAGCATTGAAAAAATAAAACGGAAATGTACCCCATCGCGGACATTGTACCCCATCGCGGTTTTGAAATCAAAAGAAAATAACTAAATTCGTTAATAAAGACATATCTTTCTAGAATAAGAATTTTTAATGTTCAATCCATTTTTAGTTTTCATTTCAATGAATACCATAACTTGGCTCGTTTTATTCATTTTCTGCTTATGTATATACACAAACACAAATTAATTACTTGAATAGATTTAGCTCCAGCATTGCGAAATCAGTAGTCTGGCGTAAAACATGGCGTTGATGATCAAAAGATGAAAAAACATGCCATTCTCATACTAAATATTTTCTTATTACCTTTATAGGGTAATATGTTCACAGTTGTCTTTATTTATAAAGTGGAGGTTCTGCACAACGAAGAGCGAGCTTGATTATTTAGGATTTCAAAAGAGTGAGAAGGCCCGCTCTTCAACAGCTGCTTGAGAGCAATACAGCGAGGCAAACTTGTTCCGATTATTTAGGATTTCAAAAGAGTGAGAAGGCCCGCTCTTCAACAGCTGCTTGAGAGCAATACAGCGAGGCCTTGTTCCCTTTTGTTAAAATATTTTTTAGTGGTAGCAAAATTTGAAAATTATCTTTAGCTTAATATTTTTATTTCATGTAATTTTTTCACCACTATACATTAAAATATCAAGATATGATATTAAATGAAACTTTCTTGAATTTGTACTGTAGTGATAGACTTAAAAAAAAATCTTTTCCTTATTTTACAAGTTTTAATTCGCTACCAATGTTATAATACTTTTTCAGAAAACGGAGCAGTTGACATCCCAGGGGTTAGCATTCTCTTATGCAAGATTTAAGTTACAAAAAATAAAGAAGCTCAAAAACACTCTGATTTAACATTTCAGCATAGTTAAAAAATATAGCATAAATTAATAACAATATAACAAATTCAGCATAGTTAACGTTTCAGCATGTTATCAATTTCAACCCCCTAATTTACGATTCTAAGCGTATAAAATATTTATAGTAGCGTGGATCAAAAAAGGTGACATATCTTAATTTCTGATTTATTCATTTTTTGCTTGTCAACTGCTATCATTGTAAAAAAAGAAAAAGTTTAGAACTGTGTATCGAAATTAGGATCCGTGCTTGCTTCGATTTTGCTGTAAAGAAGTTGAAAATCTTTTTTTATTTGCTTTTACTTTAGGTTAAAAGTCTTTTTCTACCATTGTTTGTATATATATTTATATTTAAAGTTAATTAAATATCCTGGTAGTTATAACAAGTTTTTTTTTATATTATTAAAGTTCTTCAGGTCATATTCTACCCTTTGACGCAGAATTTTTATTTAACATAGTTTTCATACTTTTTACATACTTTTGTATTAATTTAAATCAAAATAAGTAAAAAAAAATCATATTTGGCATTTTAATAATTTATGGTTATGAAAATACATCAAGAAATATCGATGTCTTTCTCTGAGTTAAAGGTAAAAGTATCTTAACATTATATAACTTAACAACTTATCTTAACTTTCAAGTCATAATTTTTCTAATTTGCAGTTATTTCGATCAACAATAAACAGTTATTCATGATTGAAATTTCTTTAATGTACAAAATCAATTATTAAAAATTTTTTGAATAGGAATTAATTTTTTTTTCTTCAAACTACTCTTTTTTTGGATTTATATTTTTGTACAAATATAATTCTGGGAATCTGACATTTTTTAAAGTAACTATTAGACTTTTTTATAATTAAAATACACCAAACTATATTTTTGCTGCCCTTCAGTTTAAACGAAAAAACGTTTTAATTTCGCACCTTATTAATATTCAAGCAAAATTGTTTGATGTTATGGTTCAATGTTAAGCGGGAGCTCAAAAACTGTTCGAAACGGGACTATTAGTCAGTATGATTCATAAATTTCATATTTTGAAAATAAAATCAGACAATTAAGCTTATTTCCAATCCTTAATTTTTATAATATAATTAATTTAATCTTATAATTAACCCTCTGAACACTTTTAAAAATTTTAAGCGGATTTTATCAGCTACTAAATTTGTCTAAAAAAACAAAAGTAATAAATTAGAAATTGAAAAAAAAAATTGTGAATAAATTTTAAATAATCTGACGACAAATGTAGGAAAAAAGTTAAATTTACAAGAAAGGACATAATAGCTCTTGAAAGAAAAAAAAAACACGTTTTGTTCGAGCAAATTATGACGAACTTTTTTCACCCAATTTAAGGTTAATTAACTCGCTATTTACAAACTAATTTTCAAAAACCGCGACGAAAAAAAAAATTAAGTTCAATTCTGCGTTCGTAAAAAGAGTGACATCAACATCCATCATCATTTAACCGAATTTGTTACCTACTTCTAATCCCGTGAAAATAACTTAATTCTTTTAACGCCACTAGGGGGTATTTTCTGAGAGATTGTTTTTTTTTTTTCTTCGTTCGTAAAATCATTTAAAACTTTAATCATAGGATTATAGAAACTTTTTGAAATTGTTGAAGCATGTCGGTGAAATGTTTATCTCTCTGAAGGATCGTTTGAAAGCTGACAAAAAAACTGCTACTGAGAATCAACAAAGAAGAGCAGAGAATGTATGTGGAAATTTAAGTGACATTTAAACAAAAGGCATCTAACATTTAAAATTTTACTTTTTAGAGCAGGTTTTTAGCTTTTCCAGTATTAGTTTCAAATTTGTTGAAAGAGAATCCTTCTTTACTTCATTATTTCTTATCATTAAGGAAAAATTTTTGATGAAAAGATATTTAATAAAGGGTAATTACTAGAGCCCGGATTTTGATGATCTAAAAAATCTCAACTAATGCCCTTAAAAAGTGCAAAAAATGCCCTCAAAAAGTGCAAAAAANTTTTATCTCTTGTAATGACTTTTAACCATTGATCCTTTTAACCAAGTAAATATATATTGAAGTCTATTTTCTTCAAAAGCGTTGAAATATTGAAATTCTCTTTGTGGTATACCTATCTCTACGGATATGCGTCAATTTGACGCTCTCGCAATTTAGATAAAATTTTGAGTAAACATGCAATTATCCCATCAATAATAAATAGGAATGTACCGACAATACTTCGATCCGTTATCCCAAATGAAACAAGATATAAACAACTGTTGCGGATAAGAAATAATAGAAAAAACAAACGCAGAATGTCAATTGATGTCAGATTTTGAAAGTTTCAGTTGCTTTGTTCGAGTTTTGAAAAATAAAATACTAGATTACTTCATAAATATATATCTCATATTTTCATTTTTTTTCTTATAGTATATAATTACATTTGTTTTTAAGTGCAGAGATGCCAACTGCTCTGAACACGCATAAACAATTAAAAAAACGGTAAATAACCAATAAGCAAATTTTGGTAACATAAAGTGGTGAATTATATAAGCCGACGAATTATTTAGAGATAGTGGTGGATAAAAATCTACTAAATTGAATTTATTAAATTAAGAATCACAATTATATGTACTTTCATGCGTCAAATTGACGTGTGTTCGTTACATCCGTAAACCTAGTGATGTATTCATTCATGCGTCAAATTGACGTGTGTTCGTAGAGATAGGTATATAAGAAACGTCCGTAAACCTAGTGTTAAACAAAAAAATTTTGATAAAAAGATCTTTAATAAAGGGTAATTCTTAATATTTAGGAGAGAGAAGACTAGTGCGGACATAGAGCAATTACAGACAAATAAAATATTTATCTTATTTATCAACCACAATTTATCTGTAAATTTTGACAGATTGGCCCAATACTTTAACGCTTTCATACGTCAGATGACAAAGCACTTGATTATTAATTAGCGAATTAAAAAGTAAGTTTAACAAGGTAGGGGAAACTTCTTAGTTTTTTCTTGAATGCAATTTTAGACTAATTCCTCGTTTTGAATAATAGGAATTATTAAATTATCAATGAATATGCTTACTACATAGTTTAATTGACACATTTGATTTGCCTTTTTTTTCAATAAACCAAAAATAAAAAGTTTATAAATCAACCAATGACATCACGGGACTAGTGTGAACACATAGGTATGGGCCTACTGCAGACATGCCAACACTAACAGAGATTTTTAGTGACAGTAAATTTACATCATTCTTCTTCTTCAACGGCACGCCAGCTTAGGGTGAGCCATAGCTTTCCTCAGAAGCAAGTTCCAAGCTGCCCTTTTCTTGGATAGACTCTTCCAGTTTATAACTTTGAGAACTCTTAAATCTTTTTCTAGTCAGATAATCCACCGGATTATTGGCCTTCCCCTTTTTCTGGCACCAAATTGTTTTGCGTCGAAGAACATTTTGGTGGTCCGATCATCATTCAATTTAATTAGGTGTTCTGCCTGTTTTAGTATTTGAACTTATATAAATTTTATTATGTCAGATCCTTTGTAGATCCCATAATGTTCTGAATTAGGTCTTTTTCTCCAACGTCATTGCTATCGAAAATTTCCGCCTTTAGATAGCATTTTAACGTCTAAGTAAATTAAAACTCTTAGTATCAGCTCCACGAGAGGCTTTAACTAATTTGTCTACAACTATAACTATTATATGAACTTTGCAAATAATGCACAGTTATTATACAGATATATTTTCATTACAAAATTACATATAGTGGTGTTAGCAAATTAACTAACTGTTCAACCTCTGTATCATTTTCGTTTCCACTATTCTTCGAAACCTGGAGGCAATTGAGTTCTTTTGAAATCCTGGTACAATATTTACACATTTGTCAAAGTGGATGTTGCAAATTTCAACACTAAAGTGTTAGTGTAATAACAATTTAGATTAACAAAATTTGTTTAATTTTGCCATTTGTCAAAAACTTCACCACGCTATTATCAGGTCTGTTATACTTGTTTTAATTGTTTATGTATCTTGGTGACCAAATCATGTAGTAAATAAAGTTCGTTTTATAAAAAATGAAATTGCAAAGAGTAGCATGTGTTACCACTCTAAATATTCAAAAAATTTTATTAAAATAAAATAGGAGAAGATAAATTTTTAGGATTATTAGATTTTAGCACTAATTATTATTAAAAATTTTAGAATTATTACTTGTGGCAGTATTTTTAAACTAAATTTGTTCCATTTTGATTTTAATTGCCTTTTAAAGGGATTGCCAGCATAAAAAAGCATGGGGATAGCTAGCTGTGTTTCCTGGGAATTGTCAGCTCGGGGAATGTCATGAGAATTCGAATTGGCAACTCGACGTTCGAGTTTCGCAAATAGTGAAGCGCCTATCGTTTGCAAGTTCAGAGCACCGCATGTTTACCTGTAACAAAAAGTTAGAGTTTGAGAGGAAAGCGTGCAGTTTGGTTTAGACATCACCGATTGATGGTAAGTTCTGAAAAACAGAAGAAAAAGTTTAAAAAATCTCCAAACGAGATTTTCTAAAAGTTATGTTTTTTTCTTTTTTTTAAATTTCTTTTTTACTTCATATATTATTATCATTTTGTGTTTGGATTACACTAAAACTACTCGATCAAGTTTGATGTCGCTTTGGAAGTTTGTTGAGAATTGACTGGAACAATGTTGAACAATGTTTGTTGAGAATTGTTTGTTGGAAGTTTGTTGAGAGTGGCTATGGTTGAAACCAACAATGATCGAAAATGTTTCAAAATTTCGATTTTTTTATGTATGTGTGAATGCCAAAAAAAATTAATTTTTGTTACCTTTTTTTAAAAATGGCTGTCATTTTGAGAAAAAGGACCTTTTTTCGGATGTTTTAGGCTCTAACAATAGCTATACACACATACAATTTTAATTTTGGGTCTCGTCTATAACAGATTATACAGCATGGAGATCATGCTTTTCCAGTCCGTCAGTGCTCTGCCATTTTCGTCTTCATTTTTATGTGTTCATTTATAATTATTCGGGGCTAGAAAAAAATTACAATGTTGTTGAAAGGAGACGAAAAAATATGAAATTATTATATAACTTATCCTTTTATATAACTGAAAAAAAAAAATGTTAAAAACGAGGCTTAAATCCGAACTTGCGACCAGAAAACCACATTAAAAAAGGAATATGCGAAAACTAACAAGCAATAAGGAAATTTAACAGCTCACAAGAAGTTTCAGGATAGCTTTGGGGGGTTAGTACACAATTTTGTAAAGGCATGTAAAATTTACAGAAAATGCTTCAGTCGTTCAAATATTGAGGGATTTAAAATAACATTCTATGACAATCCTACTAGAATTTGACTATCAAGAATTATATATATATAATAAATAAATACAAGAAAACACGAAGAAAGTTAAGAAAAATCGGATATAATCGTGTGGGCTGATGAAAAGATTATATCTCCCCCCCCCCTCCGGTTTTTTAAATAAAATTTCATCCCTTTTTTTTTTCTTTTTTTTAAACTGCTGTTTGTTATTTCTTTACTTATTATTTCTCCCTTTGTCTTATGTCTTTAATTTTTCTTTGTTTTTATTCTTCATTTTGATTGACATTCTTCTACATTCAGACCCTCACCGGTGTATGTCGACAATCACAGATATACTTTGGTGAATGTTCGAAATATTTATTACATTCGATTTGATAGGAATTTATTCGTGGATATAATTACATTTATTCGATATTTTCACCCTACACTGGTGTTTTTTTAAGGTTAAGTGCCACTGCCCGGTATACCCTACACTGATGTTCTTTTAAGGGTAAGTGCCAGTGGACGGTATATCCTACACCATATATGGCAACGTTACTTTTAAAAAGTAACGAGTAAAAGTACAAGTATTTTTAAAAAAAGTATCGAGTAAAAAGTAAAAAGTTCTTATTTTAAAAAGTAACGAGTAAAAAGTACAAGTAAAAGTACAAGTACTAAACAAAAAAAGTAACGACTTAAAAGTACATTTCTAGGAAATCGAAAATTCAAAGTAACCTATACAGAGATTCAAACTGCTCCGGATTCGACAAAATATTTTAA